>NC_143212.1:8767408-9070439 GCF_030267445.1 Bombyx mandarina | reverse complement strand
AAACTATAACATGCAGTCACTAGAAGATCGACGTACGTGCACTGATCTGATATACTTATATAAAATAATTCATTCTCTGTTGGATTCGCCTGAACTGTTATCTCAGATTTCACTAAACATTAAATTTAGTGCTCGTAGGGTCAACCAAAACAATTTGTTTGCATTGCTAATTTATAAAAACAATATATCTTACTATAATCCCATTACCCGAATGTGTCGTACCTATAACGAACTGGCAAGGTCGTCACCTGAGTTAGATATTTTTACTTGTAGATTGGTTACGTTTAGAAAAATGTTCAAGGGCATCCTCCACGTTATTAATAGGTAGGTTAATGTAATTGTTCAATGTACTATATTGTGAATAATTTCTTTTTTTCCTTACATTATTCGTTAGATTAGTTTTTGTTATTGTGTTGTTTTGTCATAATGGTAAGGAACGTTGTTATACAAATTCAGCACTATATGTCTTGTTTTGTCGTGCGCACATAACCTATGTTGCAAGCCAGATTTTGTTTCTTTTTATTTGTGTTTTTTATGTAGCTTGTGATGTGTATTGTGAGTCTAATAAAAAAAAAAAAAAAAATCAAGATACACTTTTCTAACCGCTGTGGTAGTATCCTCTACTAAATTATTACGTCTTTCTCCCGTTACATGTCTAGTGCCTTTACCTTGTAAAGGCTAATACTGCTATTATTTATTACTACAACAAACTTATGAGTTTCAATCTAGAGAAAAAGATAGTGAGAGCCTACCAGGAATAATATTAGTGTTACATGACCAGTGAAGATAACAAACATACCTGCTGATATTCAAATAATTCTTTTCTAGGACCAACCTCCATGTAGTATGCATAAGGATAGGTATATTGAAGAGTATATCTACAGCGCTTGAGAAGTTTAGCAGCATCCCAAAGATATTGCCAATCAATCCATGTACCTTCCCCAGCCATAACCTGTAGAAGAAAAATGCTTATAATGTGTGTCTTTTATTTGACTTAACCCTTTGAATATTTTTTTATTATATTATAAGATTATTTATTTAAGATAAAAATATTTAGACTTTTTTTAGAATATTAGAAAATTTCTTTTTTTATTATTGCTTAGATGGATGGACGAGCTCACAGCCCACCTGGTGTTAAGTGGTTACTGGAACCCATAGACATCTACAACGTAAATGCGCCACCCACCTCGAGATATAAGTTCTAAGGTCTCAGTATAGTTACAACGGTTACCCCACCCTTCGAACCGAAACGCATTACTGCTTCACGGCGGAAATAGGCGGGGTGGTGGTACCTACCCGGGTGGACTCCCAAGAGGTCCTGCCACCAGTAATTACGCAAATTATAATTTTGCGAGTTTCATTTTTATTACACGATGTTATTCCTTCACCGCGGAAATCATTCGTTAACATTTGTTGAGTACGTATTTCATTAGAAAAATTGGTACCCGCCTGCGGGATTCGAACACCGGTGCATCGCTTCATACAAACGCACCGGACGTCTTATCCTTTAGGCCACGACTTCTAAATGACAAAAAATATTAAGGAATTGGTGGAGGTGATGGTACATATACGTACCAGTCGTCTTTTGTGCTAGTATTTATGTGTACTAACAGTTTCATATAAAAATATACATACACTATAGGGCTACATGATGTTGCTGTGAATCAAATTAAGTTTGATTAAAAGCATTGTCTGGTTACATTACAAGTCTTGAAGACGTTAAATCCTGTATCTTAACTACTACACCACAATATTGTAGTTTTCAGCACAAAACAGTATTCCGTTTTTCTTCTTTGCTATGATTATCTAAGCCGAGAAAAATTCGGTAAAGATGCAAACCTTTTCGTTTATTCTGCTTTTAAGACTTTCCAATGTCTGCTCTTCTAACTTCAGAGATCGAGCATGATTTTCCCATCTTTCATAATAATGCAAATATTTCTTTAAGGCTTCACGTGCCTGTAATAAAAACATTTATTGATACCTTCTCTAAATATTTCAAATACTGTGCCAAACATACATAATTATATCATCTTATGTATTATAATTATAATTTCATTAGAGGAACGGAGAGGTATTAGAATTTATGTGCGACAATATTTTTACAAATTATATATAAGTTTGAAGGGTGGGGCAGCCGTTGTAACTATACTTGAGACCTTAGAACTTATATCTCAAGGTGGGTGGCGCATTTGCGTTGTGGATGTCTATGGGCTCCAGCAACCACTTAACACCAGGTGGGCTGTGAGCTCGTCCACCCATCTAAGCAATAAAAAAAAAATGTGAATTTATGCATATTGGTCTGGCTTCTTTATTTAGAAATATTTTTAATTTATCAAAGTTCTATGCATTATTTAAAAAACTTTTTGGTTCCAGCTTCTTCCATGATCCAGTACGAAAAGTAATAGATCATTCCTCCAATGTTTTCAAAATTTAAGTTTTAAAATACTTTATTATTCCTAAAAACCATTAACTGTCAAATAAATTGCTTACCTGAGCATGTTGGCTATCAGTAGTCAAATTTGGGTCTTCCTTATACCGACTACATTCATAGTATTCAGATCCATGAGCTTTCCAATCTCCCAAACAAACCCAACAGAAATCATGTCTGCACGATCCGCACTGCATGTGATTGCATCCCCCATTTTTCTCAATGCAAATTTGGCATTTAGGACAATCCTAAACATAGTAATGATTTATTTAAGCACATTTCCTTATTCTTAGTAATCAATAAGCTGATGAATTTCAGCAATGCCAAGGATACAGTACAAAGTTCTGTTATATTTTATTGCATGGATAGATCTTCTTTTTTTTTTTTTATTGCCTTTGTAGGCAGACAGACGAGCATACGGCCCACCTGATGGTGAGTGGTTACGGTCGCCCATGGCCTTCAGCAATGCCAGGGGCAGAGCCAAGCCGCTGCCTACCGCTTAATACTCTCCACAAGCCTCGTTTGAAGAAGGACATGTCATAGCGCTCGGGAAACACCGTGGAGGGGAGCTCATTCCATAGCCGGATGGTATGTGGCAAAAAAGATCTCTGGAAACGCACTGTGGATGACCGCAGTGGCTCCAGGTAGTATGGATGAACTCTACTCCGGTGGCGGGCGGTGCGATGGTAAAAACAAGATGCCGGTATCATCTCGAACAATTCCTCAGAGCACTCCCCATGGAACATACGGTACAAAATACAGAGTCCAAGAGAACCAAAGTCCCTCCGCAGACCCAGAGGTTCCAAACGATCAGAGTTCTTGGCCCATCTAGAGATAAATGGTTTACAAAGTCCATTAACACTACACAATGTATATTCTGCTACCCAACATAGGATGAATGCATGGATACGAAAGGCCAGTGTCAATTGTTTTCTATATTGACTATTCCATTCAAACTGGAACGCATAATTGTTTCATTGCAGAAATATGCAGCATGATGTTACATACTCATACGAGCTTACAACACACCCTACCTGATAATAAAAACCTAGAGATTTCAAGCTATATCTATATGAGAACATAAATATCAATTGAAGTCTTCTTTTGTATGAACTCAAATAGAAACCGCTGGTGTCTGGAAGTACTCAGTCAGTCAATTATTATTTGCATATGGCAAATTTTTTTAATCTCTTGCTTAATCTCTAAAATTTCCATACCTTAGTGTGGGCACTAATATAGTTTGCAGTTTCAGAGTCATCAGCACATTTGGTTAACCATTGTCGAATTGTAGCACAGTCAGTAGGAGCGTGATGAGGAGCCCCGCATGAGAAGCATGTCAATGATTCACAACCTTTGCATTCAACACGCCGTGCTCCTTCGCGAATAAATGCTCGAAAAATCCACTAAATGTAAAAATCAAATGTTTTATTGTATTATTTTTGTTGAGAGATATTCATTATTATTTTTTTATTTCAATCTTTCTTGGGGCAAATTCATTTCAATTAGGATACTAAAAATAGAAAGCAAGTTAGATTTTTATTGTTTTGTATTATAAAATGCTCAAAGCTATGAAAATAGTTATTATATTATATTAATAATATAAAAACTGTATTGTAATTTGTCAATTTGAGTACCTACTTGTATTGTTGTACATTATTAAAAGTTTTTTTTTTTGTATTAAATTTGGATTTATCATTCCAATTAATCAATGAGATACATAGCCTCAAAAAATTAGATTTATAAAAAACGTTGTCCACAAAATTCCAATGATTTAAATAAAATAATGGAACAAACCTGACAGTTAGGACCAGGGCAGAATCTAAGTTGTGGGTGAGATTTAACATGATCTTTAAACATGAATTGTTGGTATCGGTCCCTTAATGCTGGTTTAGTAACATGTGACAGAACAAAGTCCTCTGGAGCTCTGACCTCACAGTTTTGAGCCATGCAGCGTATTGTATTTGAGACTCCTAAAATTTAAAATGGAGTACAAAAAAATTCGTTATTTAATATTTTTCATTTATTATTTCAAAATCCCAAATACTGTAAAATTAATGTCATTTGTAACACTGCAACATTCTTCGAAATTAATGACATAAGGATGATCTTGCATAAAGTAGGTAAAATTATCCAGTAGACCGTCAGTCAAAATGTTATTGTTTAGAATTTGTACATATCAACACTTGAAAGGCAAACGTGACTAAGCGACAATAACTGCTTTGTACATAAATGATAGGCAATAACCATATTTGATGCGCAAAAAAATTATATATATTTTTTTTATTTATTTTTTATTGCTTATGTGTGTGGACAACCTCACAGCCCACCTGGTGTTAAGTGGTTACTGGAGCCCATAGACATCTACAACGTAATGCGCCACACACCTTGAGATATAGTTCTAAGGTCTCAGTATAGTCACAACGGCTGCCCCACCCTTCAAACCAAAACGCATTACTGCTTCACGGCAGAAATAGGCGGGGCGGTGGTACCTACCCGTGCGGACTCACAAGAGGTCCTACCACCAGTAATTACGCAAATTATAATTTTGCGGGTTTGATTTTTACTGCACGATGTTATTCCTTCACCGTGGAAGTCAATCGTGAACATTTGTTGAGTACGTATTTCATTACAAAAATTGGTACCCGCCTGCGGGATTCGAACACCGTTGCATCGCTACATACGAATGCACCGGACGTCTTATCCTTTAGGCCACGACGACTTCATAGGTCTAGGTCTATTACAATAATTTCAATCCTACAGCTAGATTCGTTAAAATAGATTTTTTTCAGGTGTTTCAACTTTAAATTAGTCTAGTGTAAAGTTCACGCATTGTTGCTTAGTCCCATTTGCCTTTCAAGCGCCGATATGTAACATTTTCTTGAAAATTTTGTAAGTGAGATTCAGGCATCTTTCAAATATGTTATGTTCTAGGATTGCTATCCTCTACAATCCCTTAAAAATAAATGTTTTAAAACAGATTTTAGCATTATCTTAAAACTCACCTTGCATTATTTGGACTTCAAAATGCATTGCCCAACAGTCATTGCAAAAATAATGTCCACATGCTAGTGCACTATACTTGTGCAGTTGAGGTGTGCTGGCACAAACAGCACAACTTGATCTGCTTGATATACTTTGTGAAGGCACTTGTGGCTTCACCCTACTGAAAACCAACACTTCATTTGCATTTTCTTTATATTTGTTAATTATTTCTTGAGCATTCCATTCATATGCATGTAGTGCTACCTGAAAATCAGCATATTTGTTACAATTTTGTATCATAGAAACCCTTAAAATGGATTAATCAAAATCAGTAACTTTAGGAAATTTTCAAGGTACCTACACAATAAAATCACAGCAGGGGGTATAATAATGTGGTCTAATATTCGTTCAATTGTCAAGGTTGGTTTGGTAGTGAAAATAACCACTTTAAGAACGATGACTTTGTGTACATGATGAGTAACAATTAGTCTTGTTTTATATATGTAAAGAATGCTTTACACTGAAATTGGGAATACCTTGGCGAGTGATGGTGTTATCTGAAGGCTGTTACTAAGTAATTCAATAGATTCGTTGAGTAATTTTTCCACTTCTTCAACTTTCAGACAAGAAAACACAAAATACTCAGGATCTGACTTAGTGCGATCGGCTACTTCCATATCACAATCTTCGTGTTCACCGTAGTAATCATAATCATCGCCGTCATTGTCAGAATATTCCATATCAGACTCCGCAGACATTTTGTAGTTTGGTTCTTACGATGTTTTTTTACTACGAAATAATGTGTTTTGGTCTTCTACCTTTTAGAAACACTTTAACACACTATATATAGTATGTATTCGTATTTGTATCATATAAGTACACTCTACGAAATACGAATTGAATTGATCTTCCACTTGTCAAAATGATGAGCAATACTTTAAAAGGAACTAGGTACAAACAAACCAATTATTCTCAAGTAGGTACTTGATTTTTTTTCACAATTAAGATTTTGTGTTAGACCATAAATTAATGATCTAAGGTTTAAAATTAATAGCGGTTTGACTTCATTAATCTAGATGTTATAATAATAAAATAGGTACAGTAAAATTAGGTATCTAAGCATTTCCTTTTTTTTTTTAAGAGATTTTATGACCTGGTATCTAAGACCTTTAAGTCATGTCTTATTTTACTTTATTTTCTTAATTTTATGAAAAATGATAATATGGAGTGAAATGAAATGAAGATGATTAATTTGAGACATTAATCAACTGGGATGAAATTTAATGAAATGAGATGATATGGGATGAAATATAATCGCAGTAAACTGGTGGTCATTTACTGAGATTTTTTCAGTGGACTTTTTGGAGGAACCCGAGAAGTTACGTCCAGCAGCTTTGTTTCATTTTCCCACATTTGTGAACTTTCACAGATCTTAAACAGTTAATAAACCACCATTATTACACATTTAAACCTGAAGAAACACTAAATAGACAAAATAAAACAAATCACACAACTTCACTCCTCGCGTTCCCGCCAAAAAGTCTAAGCATTTCCTGTTTTGTGTAAAACCACAGGCTATACAAGTCAATCAAGTATCAAGCAAGTAATCAAGTCTCTAGTATCTACTATAGTATCTACTCCCTATATAATTTATTTTTGCTAACTGCGATCTAAAGACTGTAATTATTAGTCTAGGTATATTTCCATATATTGTACTTTACTTAACACTGCATCTTATATATTAATCGTATTATTTATGTATCTGCGCAAGGAATAACTAGTGTGCTCTGAACATAAGCACTCCAGATTTTGGTATTTGTCCCAATAAGTAAATCGAATACAGAGAGAAACATTACGTCAATTAATTTTTGTGATATTCCTTGGAAATCGTACTTTAAATTGGTTGATAACGGATCCCACCAGGTTCTTCTTTGCTCTGACAACGTTCATGCAAAATGTAATCAACCGGTCCGACCTCCAAATATTAGTATAAAAGGGTATCCTTGCTGCAAAACATTGAGCTTGCCAGTAATCTATCGTCAAAACGAAATACAATTTAACCAATAGGGCTTTGAAGCTTCTAGCCCCTGAAATCTACTACCCTTGGGTTCAATCTGTTCAGCTTGGCGATAAGTAGGATTTATCGAACCATTGTCGCTCATTGACAGAATTTTTATTAAGCACTTAGTACGTTTGACTTCAACTAGAACTAGTCTTAAAGCTAGGCTCTACAAACCTCTTTGCAATACATTTAATAGGTTCAAACACGGAAAAAACAGCAGGAAAATTCAGTTTAGATCATGTTGGTATTTGACAAAAATGAAGAGTTTGTTTGTATGTTTGTTTGGTTGAACACTCTAATCTCAGGAACTACTGGTCCGATTTGAAAGTCTTTCAGTGTTAGATAGCCAATTATTGAGGAAAGCTATAGGTTATATAACATCACGCTAAGACCAATATGAGCGGAGCACTAACAAAGAATGTTTCAAAAACGGTTTCTTTTTTCTTTTGAGGGCTTCCCAAACACCCAAATCATTTTTCTTGAGGGCTTCCCAAACACCCAAATCGCTTCAATCTTATGCTTTGAAAATTGTAGATTTTTATAGATTTTTCCAGATTTCCATCATTAGATCATGATCCTGGTGATTACAGGACCATTCGGGAAGTCTACACTTTCGAACAAAAAAAAAGAATTATCAGAATCGGTCCAAGCATTCTCGAGAAATCAATGAACATACATAGATAAAAAATAGTGGTCGAATAAATAGCCTCCTCTTGGTTGGTTAAAAAGCGTGATTTTGGTACCTTAAATAGCTCCTTAACATTCTATTATTCAAAATATTTTACATGAAGTCGCGGGTAAAATTTTGCGTTACCCCAAAGTGGCCCAAAGTAACTTCCACGCGGACGAAGTCACGGGCAAAAGCTAGTTATCTATATAGTCGAAGTCAGTTAAATATGTATTATTAAGCATAACTTAAGAAACATCTGGTCAGATATTGGTAAAATTTTAATGGAACCACATAAAAATCATTACATTTTAAATAAAAAAGTATCATAACAGTGTAAAGTATCATTAAAATTCACCTAGCGAAACGTTTTGTGGTAGCGTTTACAGTTAAAAAATAATCTGAGAACATCACCCTTATTTGAAATCGATTAAAAGAGAAAACATTGGTAGCTGTTTTGCGACAATACAAAAAAAGATGAACTCAAGCAAAGTAACATTTCCAGAAAGATCCGCATAGAAATACTAATGAAGTACACAAGCTCTGTTTTGAAGCAATATTCTATCTTGTACAGACTGGGTGGGACTGCGATGCTTATTGACAAGAGTCAAGAATCAAAAGCAAGAGCCTTTGAACTTCATGGTGGACTTTGGACCACATGTCGACTAAAGATTGTGCCAAACAAGAACATCGACTAAAGTAAACAGCTGTTTACACTAAATTTTGACATCAAAAAATGTCAATCAACCTTTGTCATTCAACAAAGGTCACCTTGGGCAAGAACAAGATTTGAATTTTTTCGATCTGGATGAGAAGCGGTACGTAAAATTTAAATAAAAAGAACTTATATATTTACACAAATGTATATCGCTTAATCATAATAATACTTATTCCGCAGTGATTACATAATATTGAAAAACTAAAAACAATCTAAATTAGCTATTTAATATTGAGGACTACAATATTTTGATTACCACGATGGACGGGTCAGCTACTCAAAAATTTATTGGCCGCGGCTCTCATAAAGGCAAGGGACTTGCTGTGTTTACTAGCGGTGGAGATTCTCAGGGAATGAATGCCGCTGTGCGATCAGTCGTGCGTATGGGCATATACTTAGGGTGTAAAGTATATTTTATTCGTGAAGGATACCAGGGCATGGTAGATGGAGGTGATAACATTGAAGAAGCGAACTGGTCTTCTGTTAGCTCTATAATTCACAAAGGAGGCACTATAATTGGATCAGCTAGGTGCATGGAGTTCATGTAAGTTGTAGTTTTACACGTTTTTTTCTTGTTTTTTTTCTTTCTTATATAAGGGGTTGTTTGTGTACAATAATAATAATAATAAGCCTTTATTGCTGTTTTACTAACTTAATACATTACTTAATAATAAATTAAATTTAAGTGCAACTTATAATCAATTATTCCGTTCGGTGTTCGGTGTGGTTTTAAAAACAGCTTGACTCTCGACAAAGGCCTCCTCTAAAGATTGCCAATATTCTCGATTTTTGGCCATTCGACTCCAATGCGGGCCGGCTACACTCTTTATTTCATCTTCCCAACGTTTTGGCTGTCTTCCTTTTTTTTTTCTACAGCCATCCCATTTAAATTTAAATTGAAATGGGATGGCTGTAGAAAAAAAAAAAAATTTTCAATTAAAATTTAAATTGAGTATCGAAAATAGTGTACAATAAAATGTTTTCAATATATTTCAGTAAAAAAGAAGGTCGTCTCAAAGCTGCATATAACTTAGTGAGCCGTGGTATAACCAATCTTGTGGTTATTGGTGGTGATGGTTCGCTGACTGGTGCCAATTTGTTCCGACAAGAATGGTCTAGTCTTCTTGATGAATTGCTGGAGAACAACAAAATTACTAAAGATCAAAGGGAAAAATATAAATTTTTGCACATAGCTGGATTGGTAAATGGATATCATCAATTATTTTATAAATATAAAAATATGTAATTTTCTTTTATTAAAATAATATTTACTGTTACAATCAAGAATAGGCTTCTCTACCTTTAACATCATCTGTAAAGTCTCATTGGTCGTTATCTTAATTAGTATTTTATGTTATTGTTTTAATTGGAATAATATTCTAGTTATTTAAGAATATTGGGTAATCTAAGCCTAACCTTTTGCGCAATAAGAAATAGAGGCGAATATTAGGATTGATGATTCCTACATTAAAAAAAATAATCTTTTAAAGTTTTTAAAAAAATATTTTTAATATTACATTTGCTAATACAACCTTAAAAGTCAGTGAATGTACAGGAACATCTTGGATAATACATCTTGTTAGGAAGTCTTGAAATTGGCATTGGTTCCCACAGATGATTACATTTTGTGTACCATAATTTCCTATTGTATGAGTAATTATATAAAAGCAATATCATATCAGACATATGTTTTTAACTTCCAGGTTGGTTCAATTGACAATGATTTTTGTGGTACAGACATGACAATAGGTACTGATTCAGCCTTGCATAGAATCATTGAAGCTATTGATGCAATTGTAAGCACTGCTTATTCACATCAAAGAACGTTTATTATGGAGGTCATGGGTCGCCACTGTGGGTAAGAATATACATTTATTAAAATTATTTTGATTACTTTTAATCAAATATTGTGTCCAACGGTCAATCATAGAAAGGTCTTAAAATACCAGATACAATATTAGGTGTAAGGGAACGAATAGAGAGATCTGATATAGACATAAAATTAAGATTAGAAAAACAAATCTACAATAATACAATAATTGAAAAAAAAAAATTTGATCACATTTGAATGAATACTTGACTTTCTTTAATTTCAATGTATATCAATAGGAGATCCATGATATAAAGAACTAATGATCCAGATGCATGAGTGAATCCTCTCCTTCACTACACCTTTTTGAGACATCCTTTTCAGAAGCAACCACCTTTTCAAATGTTTAAGTTGATTTTATTTTGTTCTAACATTGTTCTGGTTAGGCTATGAAAAGTTAAAATCGTGCGATATTATCGAATTTGAGACCATTATTCTAATTTGAATAACATACAATCAGTTGCCAAATTCAGGCAGAAGTGATTGGGATAATACTTAAGTGATACAAGAGACAATCAAAAACCACTAGAAAAGAATCCATGAGCTTCCTATAAAGTGATGGAAGTGCATGAATAACTATAGTGGCCTAGTGCCATATTTATTATTTCCAAAAAGAATTTCGTTCCACTTTTTCGATACAGAAGAGCAATTTCATTGGCTACGCGTGCAGTACGCATCTAATACTAAGCCAAAGAAAAAAGTACGAAAAAAACTGATAACTTGAACACAATGCAAAAAGAAGTGGTCAATGCCTTTAGCAGCTGCAGTATTCTCATGCAAAGCCCATTGCATCTGAAGCTTAATAAGCCTTACATTTCAGTCTCATAAAATAATAAATTAATATTGTTTTCTATTCATGTTAAAGTTGTGCAGTCTCGGTAGATGTTCCTTTACAATCAATATATTTGAAAAGTTAGCTGTAGCTATTTTGGTTCAAATGGATACATGCCAATTCAGAACAAATTTCAAGTTGTAATAAATTTTTGTTCATTTAGATATCTTGCTGTGGTTACAGCCTTGGCATCTGAAGCGGATTTTGTTTTCATTCCGGAAGCACCACCTTCAGTTGACTGGAAAGATAAACTTTGTGATAAGCTTGAACAGGCAAGGCCAAAAATAATTTCGCCCCTTTTGGGTTGGACCCTGAATCCTAAAGCATTGTCTTCATTTCATTCAGTAATTCTATTTCTCTTTTAGTTTTCTTGCAGTTTACACAGCCCTTTGTACAGATGCTACTTATAGCTTTATTAGCGAAGATCCAGCACCCTTCAATTGGAAAAAAAAACTGTGTGCAAAGCTAGTTGAGGCAAGATCATTATTCTTTTTTTATGTGGGAGCAAGATCACTTATTTCCATCTTCTTGAATTGGCAGATTCCATTTGAGAATACAACTTGTTTGTCCAAAGTCTAAATTGTTTGTCCAAAATTATTATGTTGCTTCTTCTATCAAGGGAGCTGTTTGCATGTTTCACTATTTGGGGGCACTGCTTGTTTTGCAGTTATTTGGCCCTTGTCGCTGCTCTGGCGAGCGAGGCAGACCAAGTATTTATACCTGAAGACCCGGTTCCCAATAATTGGGTTGAAAAACTTTGCAAAAGATTGCAACAGGTACGGTGGCTTGATGGACCAATAATGAGCTTTTCAATCTATAAAATATTTATATTATTTTTTTAATAACGTCAACTAAACTAAAGGGTTATATTTATACCGCTACCAGGTTAAAGATCAATAATGTCAGTCTATAAGACGTAGAAAATCAATTATGGAGTGTAAGCATGAAATTAAAAAATGAGTTGAAGAGTTAAATTTGCATTCATCCATGAATATGATTCATAAAAGGTTTTTATCTTAATCGCATGTTATAATGATTAATCTTATACTTAATTAACAATTGGTCTACATCTGAAACATTATATACATGAACAATACACAGATCTTTGATGATGGAAAAACCATGCAAAAAGTAGATACTGATGATTAATCAATGCTGTTAATGAAATTGTTAGATTTGTCCATGGAAGTAGAACAGAAATCATTGTAAACATTTGTTATCATTTTTATTCAATCATGAGGTATTATATGTACCTAAAGTGCAGTATGTAGCTAATGAAAAAAAAAAACTTTTTTTTGCTTATTAGGTGAATTGGCAATATTAGTAATAGTATGTTTTTGGTATGGTCTTCGTTAAGCTTGCTACTTTATCATTGAAGTCAAATTAAATAAAGCCACAATTGCCAGAAATCATTATCCCTATCTCTTTTACATGTACGTACTTTGGTCTATGGAATAAAACTTGACTGTGTTCCATTAAAACCAATACCGACCTGGTTCATTATTTTCATAACACATGTTTCTCATGATCTATTTTAAAACAATCACAATTAATATATTAAAAGTTTTAAATTTATTGTCAGTAAGCAATATTCTAAAAATAATGCTTACATTTTTGCGATAGGAGAGGCGTTCTGGTCAACGTTTGAATATTATCATTGTTGCCGAGGGTGCGATCGACCGCGAAGGTAAGCCTATCACCGCCGAGTTGGTGAAGAAGGTGGTGGTTGATAACCTGCAGCAGGATACCCGTATTACCGTGTTGGGTCACGTCCAACGAGGAGGATCCCCCTCCGCCTTCGACAGAATTTTGGTAAGACAAAAGTACTAATGGATCGACAAAAAACAAAACACGTTGGATTCCAGATATCATAAGCTTTAGTTGTTTTTAGATAAAATGATTAATGCTTTTAATGCAGTAATGCGTTTCAGTTTAATAGGTGGGGCAGCCGTTGTACTGTAAAAACTGAGACTAGAAGTCAGGTCTCATGGTGGGTCGCGGCATTTACGTTATTGATCTCTATGGGCTCCGGTAATCGCTTAACACCAGGTGGCTCGTCCACCTATCTAAGCAATAAAAAAGTCTGAATTCCAATGTTTTTTTTTTAATTTAACAATTTTGAAGTAACATTCGAATAAAATAATACTAAAATTGATACTACTAACCTTGTTATTTTAAGCTACAACGAAGCAATAGACTTGAAACGTTTAATTATTTTTGAACAAATTTGAACTGTGAGATACGCCTTTTATAATAAAATCAATGCTAAGAAGATATAATTTTTCGGTAGGCAGCGGCTTGGCTCTGCCCCTGGCATTGCTGAAGTCCATGGGCGACGGTAACCACTCACCATCAGGTGGGCCGTATGCTCGTTTGCCTACAAGGGCAATAAAAAAAAATTATAGACCATAAAAATATATATACACGTCTGTAATTACAGGGATGTCGTATGGGAGCAGAGGCGGTTATGGCTTTAATGGAGGCCACCCCGGAAACCGAACCGTGTGTTGTTTCGCTCGACGGTAACCAAGCTGTTCGTTTGCCGCTAATGGAATGCGTTCGACGAACGAAAGCTGTCTCACAGGTAATTAAATTAATCATATTAGTTGTGATAATTTTTCTTGTAACAATATTCTTAATCTCGTAAATAACTAAGAATTAACTATGAATTGAAGACATGAGTGGATTTTGAGAAAAGGGGTAACTAACTTTTGTTACTTGTACTTTTTCTCCGTAAATAAATCCTTGATCACATGCAATTTTTAAAAATTGCCTTTAAACCCGGAGCTTTAAGGTCTAATATGGTTTATAGGCACATAACACCTTCATTTAATGTAAAAACTAAAAAATCTTAAAAATTGTCATCAACCCCTTCCTTCATCCACTCATGTCTTCAATTATTATGACCTTTTCCCATTTTCTTGTAATAAAATAGTAACTTCTGTAATCTCATAGATAAAAGTATGGGTAAGATTTTATTACTATTTGTATTCGTTAATTTTTAGGCAATGGCTGATAAAAATTGGGACCTAGCTGTACAGCTCCGCGGTCGTAGTTTTGCACGTAATTTGGAGACATATAAGATGTTGACCCGTTTGAAGCCACCAAAGGGAGCGTTTGATGAATCCGGAAAACCTTCTGTATGTATACAAGAGTGTAATTTAAAAAATAAATTAATAAATGTTTGATTTAAAAAATACGACACTTTAATCTGTCCGAAATGAGCAACAGAAACGATTTTTTATTTTTTTATTGCTTAGATGGGTGGACGAGCTCACAGCCCACCTGGTGTAAAGTGGTTACTGGAGCCCATGGACACCTACAACGTAAATGCGCCACCCACCTTGAGATATAAGTTCTAAGATCTTAGTATAGTTACAACGGCTGCCCCAGCCTTCAAACCGAAACGCATTACTGCTTCACGGCAGAAATAGGCAGGGTGGTGGTACCTACCCGCACGGACTCACAAGAAGTCCTACCACCAGATTGTAAATATCTTTTAGGTTCTTCAAGAACCGGTCACCTTCTTCTTCGAATTCATTGATTAAAGAGTTCGACGTGCGAACTAGCTCATAGACACAACCCACTGAGTTTCTCGCTGGATCTACTCAGTGAGTCGCGATTCCGAACCGGTGGTAGATTATGCGAAGCACTGCTCCAATTAGGGCCAGTGTTAGCAACTCTCTCAGATTGAGCCCGTGTGCTCACCTACCAGTCCATTACTAGCTCGAATAGCCCCCATTTTTCTCACTACCTATTGCCTGGTAATTTAAGGCGCTATTCTAGTTGTGAAACTATTCCTTGAGATGTGAGTGATTATGGTCGTCGAACTTCGACAAATGGGCAAACGCAAATTTATCTAAAATAGCTATATTCAGAACACAGTTCGAGTCGTCGTGGCCTAAAGGATAAGACGTCCGGCGCGATTGTATCCCGCTGTGCAAGTTCCAATTTTTCTAATGAAATACGTACTTAACGAATGTGCACGATTGACTTCCACGGTGCCATAACGTCGTGTAGTAAAAGTCGAACCCGCAAAATTATTATTTGCGTAGTTACTAGTGGTAGGATCTCTCGTGAGTCCGCACGGGTAGGTACCTATTTCTTATTGTTATTACCCTGCCTATTTCTGCCGTGAAGCAGTAATGCGTTTCGGTTTGAAGGGTGGGGCAGCCGTTGTAAATATACTGAGACCTTAGAACTCATATCTCAAGGTGGGTGGCGGCATTTACATTGCAGATGTCTATGGGCTCCGGTAACCACTTAACACCAGGTGGGCCGTGAGATCACGAGTGCCATTCTGGCCACTATTGAACCTTAAACGTTATTTGATGTACATTGTTCTCAGTGGCGTAGCGTGGGTGTCAGCCGCCCGACGCGGAAGACAATTTTGCCGCCTTTTTATTTAGGCATTTCACTTTGATGTATAATACTATACATTAATTCTAGAATTTTTTTTTGGCAAGAGCGGTTGTTGGTTATTGAGGTAGGTTCAGCAATAATAAATCGAGGAAACAAGAAAAAGGCGTATATTTTAACGAGAAATCACAATGAACAAATTGAACAGCGCATTGCGTCCGGTAGGCCCGTACACGTAGGCCCTTCGTACACAAGGCTACGCAAATCTTCGATACTCGACGATTTTAGTCTCCAAGCGACTACCGCCATAGAAATCCATTGAGGTTCGTACACGAGTCGCGTCGGCGACATTCGTCCCGCGACTCGCGTCGTGCCAATCGCGCGCTACCTGCCTGGAAAAATATCCTTGTTTATATAATTATAAATTAAAAGAATACTCAAAAAAGGAAATAACAAAAAAAGCTTTTCGTAGCCGTAGGAAAGGCAGTTAACATAACAGTTTGATATATTTTTATAGTTTTAAAAATAGTCAGTACATAGTTTTGTAATAAAAAACACTTTTAGGCAGTATATTCTTTTTATTAAGCTTTTGTTTTAGGTATTTACACGAATATTGTGTACATTTTATTATGATAGCCGATGTCGTATGCCGGATTGCCGACGCTGTTGTTGTGATCTAGGATTATTATCTAGCGTACCAAATATCCGTATCCACTAAACCATAAACAATACAACAAGTAATATCTGATGTTAAATGAATTCTATATTAATGATATAGTGACTAAATAGGCAACTCGCGTCTTG
The DNA here is from genome assembly GCF_030267445.1 of Bombyx mandarina. NCBI lineage: Eukaryota > Metazoa > Arthropoda > Insecta > Lepidoptera > Bombycidae > Bombyx > Bombyx mandarina. The sequence continues at coordinate 9,053,717 of NC_143212.1, read as the reverse complement.
CGATTCATTGTCGTGTGTACGGACCGTGCGTTACTCGATACTCGCGACTTGATACTAATGTCGTTGACAACATTAGTATCGAAGATGTGCGTAGCCTTGTGTACGAAGGGCCGTACGTGTCCTTCATTTTACCGTTAGGCGATCACAGACAATACCAGACATTACAAACATAGACAAATTATATTTTATTTGAGCGCGTCGCTAACAGCATTCATAATTCTTTTGCATTATATCTACAGGTAAGATTTTAAATAAAAAAGTTTGCGCACACACACAGACGGTGTTGCCGTTCGTTCAATCGGTCTAAATTTGTAGTTGCGATAAAAATATGTAATGGTTCAAATATTTTTATTATTTATTGTGAAATTTTGCCGCCCCCTAAAAAGTGCTGCCCGAGGCGGACTGCCCCCCCTCCGCCTCCACCACTCTACGCCACTGATTGTTCTAAACCACCGTCCTCAGCAAGTAATGTTACCGTAGGAAGGTTTGACGCTGGCTGTGATGCATGTGGGCGCGCCGGCCTGCGGCATGAATGCGGCCGTACGTTCGTTTGTACGGAATTGTATTTACCGAGGCGATACCGTGCTTGGCATTCACGACGGCATCGAAGGTTTCATTAACGGGAACATCGTCCAAATGGAATGGTAAGTGAATTGTGTACTTTATTATTATTATTGTAGAATACAGATCGCAGCGCATAAAATAAAACTTCACTATTTCAAAACCTTCTTTTATAATAATCATTAATAATTAACACTATTATTACGTCTTGATCATTTTTCAACCGTCTTCACCATCTTCCAATTCTCTGTCATTCTCTTCTCCCTTTCTTTCCGATTTCTGTCACATCTTAACGCTCCGTTCCACGCTTTTTTCATACGTTCCGTTTTTACCAATCCTACATTATTGGTGTGGATGGGAGGACGAGCACTCGGCCTACTGTCTACGAAGCGGCTGCGGGATCATAGGAACGGAACTCGAAGTCTCATTTCTTTGTTTATCCTGTATAGTTGTATTTTTTTTGTATAAATAATAATTCAAGAAGGTTTTACGCCAATGCCTGTTTTTTTATACTAAACAATTTTGACAAGAAAGAAAATATCGAGAAAATAGTTAGGTGATTCCTAATTGGCGTAATTTTTGGGAAAATAACTAGGGGAGATGGCAGCAGTACATTTTTTTTTCTTTTCTATTGCTTAGATGGGTGGACGAGCTCACAGCCCACCTGGTGTTAAGTGGTTACTGGAGCCCATAGACATCCACAACGTAAATGCGCCACCCACCTTGAGATATAAGTTCTAAGGTCTCATGTATAGTTACAACGGCTGCCCCACCCTTCAAACCGAAACGCATTACTGCTTCACGGCAGAAATAGGCAGGGTGGTGGTACCCACCCGGGCGGACTCACAAGAGGTTCTACCACCAGTACTATGTAATATCCCTCAGGTCGGATGTAACGGGTTGGGTTGCTCAAGGAGGCGCTTTTCTTGGTACAAAGAGGACTTTGCCCGGCAATAGGAAGAGTGACATCGCTGCGCGGATAAAGCAGTTCAATATTCAAGGCTTACTCATCATCGGTGGTTTTGAGGTAGGCTTTGTTTATACATGTGAACTGTTTGTGTGAGCAGCCCTACAAACGGCGCTAAGTTTCCAACTTTTGTTATCCCACCTGGTGCGGTTACTCGAGCCCATAGACATCTACAAGGTAAATACATACAACGGCTGCCCCATGCTTCAAATCGGAATGCATTACTGCTTTACGGCAGAAATAGGCGGGGTGGTGGTACCCCTGCGCACTAAGAAACGTCCTACCACCAGTAAAAAACTCGACTGTTTGAATTATTTGAGATTGATATGAGAAATTGTCAGGATTCTTTCTTTGTCGATAAATGCCATTTTATCCCACAAGCTACGTTTTTTTTATTTTAATTTGAAAGTTTCAGTAATTATTTTTTGTGTTTTATCGTCGATTATTGCCGATATATATATCGAGGGGTTAATGTTATTTCGTTTAAGCGACATTTTTTCAACTTTACAGGAGAGTCAAATAAAGTTAAAAATTTGGAAAAATTATCATAACAACAAACTTCTTAAGCTATTTGAATAGAGCAAACTTAATTAAAGTTCAATATAAAACATCGAACTGTTGATGCTGATATCAAATTAAACGCACCTTTAATTAAAAAGATAAATGTCGCGTTAGCGAAATGTCCCTTAAACTGCATAAAAATTCTTGTCAAAAAAAAGTAATTTAATGTTCAAGGCCTACCAAGCTAGTTTGGAACTATACGAATCTCGCGCTGAATTCCCGGAGTTCTGCATTCCTCTGGTCGTCATCCCGTCCACGATCAGCAACAACGTGCCCGGGACGGATTTCTCTCTGGGAGCCGACACTGCGCTCAATGAAATAACTGAGATCTGTGATCGCATTCGCCAGTCGGCACAGGTACGTCGTTCAATCTATTAAAGTAAACATTTTAATCATCTGTTTTAATTATGTAATCGAATTTGTAAAATTGTAGTTTCCTTCCAGGCGCATTGTGGATACTAGAATGGTTGAACCAATTCGGTTGTTACTTGTGAAAAATGTATTTTGTTTCGTTTTGAATGCTTCACAGAATAAAAACATAAAACGACAGTGAAATCGACTGATTTTTTTAAAGAATAAAACTGAGATATTGTTTCGTACAAACTAACCTCAATTCACCCGATAAACAACGGAACTATTCAGAAATAAAAATAAAAAAGCCTTAAAACCTTTTTAGACATATAGAATGATGATGATAGTATTAGAAACTCCGGAATCAATATAATATTAAACTACCAAAAACCAAACTAAAAGGCACTTTGCAGAGAAGTCAGTAAAAACACCTAATAAATATTCAATCACTGACTTATGATTTAGCCCCAGTTTTTATTTAAAATTAAATTATGATCAAATTAATCGAAATCTTATGTTAGAATGTGTGCCCCTTATTTTGTTGATTTTTTACGTTTCTCAATTTTTACGTAGCAACCTTAATTATTTTCGAAAAAACAATCTTATTTATGCTCTCTAAGAATCCTCCACTATAACCAAAACAAGTCCGGTTGTATTACTTTAACTCTGATTACTTCTAAATACCTAAATTACTTTTGGAATGTAGTTTTGTTTACGTTACATATGAAACCTAAAGACGCCCAGCATATAATAATTTATTAATGAAAATGATGTCACAATTCCTTCAGCTGTTTCGGAAGTGTAATTAATTGATGACTATTAAAGAAATTTGTTAACCCATTGTAAATATTTTGTCAGGGTACCAAGCGCCGTGTGTTCGTCATCGAAACCATGGGCGGGTACTGCGGTTACCTCGCTACGTTGGCTGGTATGTATCGAACGCACATTTTACCGATAATTTAATAATTAAAAAGGGGGTGAACTCAAAACAGCTTAGTACGCAGAGGGAGGTCATTGGAAAATTGGAACGATAAAATTGAGCAACATTTTAACTAAAGTGCGCGTGGAACTAGTTGGCCGCGCCGTAGGTGGCGACAGGGGTCAGGGGGCGGGTTGCGTACTGCTCGTAACGCACATAAGATTAGACAGTAATGACTAAATAAAAAATAAATGAATACACGAAATAATAAATAAATAAAAACAAATGAACTTTTAGAAGTTTATATGGTACCCATCTAATTATATTGTAATTAACAGTAAAATAAACCAAAACCAAATTAAGTTTATGAAATTATTCTGACATATTTTAATGATATATGAAATTATTTCATTAATATACTATACTTATATGAAACTACTCTGACATATCCTCTGAAGCACTTGATCCTGAACTCTCTAAACTTGATTCAGAATCATCTTGTAATATTATAATGATTTCGTCCATAATAGTATCAAATATCATATCAGTAATGACAGCAAACACTCCCGCTTCTGTGTTCCGCCGCTCACATAGCTAAGGCGCGGCCAACTAGTTCCGCGCGCAAAATATTGTAATCTGCGAGTGTATAGTATTGTGTGAGCATTATGCGGCTTCAATGTAGTTTGCTAAGGTTTTAGCTATGAAGGAGTGATTCAGACATACTTTGTGAGGCATAAAGCTCGGTCCACACAATCTTGAATCTTTATGACTTCATCAGAGCCGAACTTGTTTGAATATACTTAATTAATTTTTATAGAGGATACGTCATCTAAACACCGTGATATTTTTGGGTTTCAATAAAGGCATTTCCCAGAAAATGGGCAGTAGGTTCTCCGAGCATTATGTCAACATACTGCGTTCGTCAATTAGAATTGACTGATGGTAAAGCCTTTAAATAATACAATCATGATATCAACCTCATGTTTTATGAAAGGTGGGGGCATAAGTCGTGATGTCTATAGGCTCCGGGAACTAGCTTAAACCACATGGACGATAAAAACTAATATGCAATGAATAATTCGTTTTTAATTAAAACAAATAGGTTTGGCCGGGGGTGCTGATGCCGCATACATTTACGAGGAGAAGTTCTCTATCAAGGATCTGCAACAGGACGTTTATCACATGGCGTCTAAAATGACTGGCGGCATTCAGCGCGGCCTCATCCTGCGCAATGAGAAAGCGAACGATAACTACAACACTGAGTTCATTTACCGACTGTATTCTGAAGAGGGCAAAGGACTATTTACAGCTCGCATGAATGTGCTCGGTGAGATATATAAATTAATACTAAATCTTTATATTTTTAAGACTGCAATTATTTTTCGTGCATATTTTTTTTCGACCTAATTACTAGTGGGCTCGAGAGGCTGTTCTGGTTTCACGGTAAGTGAGCTCACGGGGCTCAGCTAGAAAGACTTTGTTAATCTACTACTATATCTACCATAACAAGAGTAGTGCTTCGCGGAGTATACCAACGGATCGGAATCGCGAGCCACTGAGAACATCCGACGAGAAAAATCAGCGGGTAAATCGAGCAAGTCGGACGCCAGAGACAAATGCTATTGTGTGAGGTTCACTAATATCTATATTATGACAATGTTACTAGTGTAAACCGATCACGATCCACTGTACTTCAACAAAAACCTTCCCTGAAGTACCCACATTGTATTTAAGACTAAAATCGAAAGAAATATTCATATTTTTCTGCCATAAATATTTTTTTAAGGCCCACCTGGTGTTAAGATATTACGGAAACCCATAAACATTATGATATAAATGTCTCCTTCCACCTCGAGACTGATGTCACAGTTGTCTGGTACCTATGACATCTGCCCCATATTTCAAAATACAACGGACTACTTTCGTGGCAGAAAATAAGCAGGATCGTAGTAACGTAGGAATACATTTCATTATTCCTTCTGTTTGTTACTGCGAAGCAAGGATTGCTTCTCATTTGAATATTGGGATTGAAATTTATATAATAGAATTGAGACTTGGAACTCAAGTCTTAGAGTCGATGATGGCATTTACGTTGTGACGTTTATTCGACTCGACTCGACTAAAGTTTTAACAGCACGTAAGGCCTCTCTTCTACCAATCTAGTACAATAACAAAAGAGCTACTCTGTTAATAGCAGACGAGTATATCACAAAATAATGTACTTGCATTTTATAAACAAAGTTTCTCGATTATCGTTCGATCGATTCGTGTGATTTAAACACTAAATCTACTATAATCCCATTTTTATTAGTCTCCGTTTCCTATTTTTTTAAATTTAGTTTAAAATTACTTTGCAGGTCACATGCAACAGGGCGGCTCTCCGACGCCATTTGACCGTAACATGGGTACTAAGATGGCGGCCAAATGTCTTCATTGGCTCGTTGAGAAAATTCAGGAAGGTCCCTCGAATTCTGCCGACTCTGCTTGTTTACTTGGTGTTGTTAAACGCCAGTACAAATTCACTCCACTCGAAGAACTCAAAACTCAAACTAATTTTGCGTAAGAATTAAAGTTTTCCGCTTATTTTTTTTTTAAATATTTTATTAGAAAATCTTGTTCACTTTCGGCTGTGCTGTATACAAACTGTAAAGTGAATGTTTCAGTATCAGAAGCAAGAATAAACTAGTCTTAAATATTTTATTTATTTATTGCATATACGGGATGACAATGCGTAAAGCATACCTTGAGGTACCTGAGTTCTATATCTCAATATATTGTAACTTATTAATATAAGTGTTATTTGAAATATATTGAATTTGTTTCCAGCCAAAGAATAGCAAAACAGCAATGGTGGATGAAACTGCGTCCATTGCTTCGTATCCTGGCGAAGCACGATTCTACATACGAAGAAGAAGGAATGTATATGACAGTTGAACAAGGAGAAATCGACTCTGAGAACGTTATTTAAACAGCATTTCGGTGCTTAAATTTGAGATTATTTATAAATATATATTAAATGTGATATTACGCATCACAGGTACGAATAAGTAGATTGATGAAATTCTTATCGAGTAATTTTATTTTCTATAACGTGCGACATTATATTTCTTATATCCCTCAAATAAATCATGCTACTTATATTTTTGTTAATATTGTGTACATACGCAAGTATTTATGGTTTGTAATAATCTATGTACTCAGTACTTGGTAGCTTGTACATCATGTCGTATCGTAATCAAATACATATAATAATTTCATATAAAATATATAGCAAAAATAAGGTGGATTTATGTTGAGGAAATGTATGGCAAATCGTTTAGCGAGTCGATTTTCTTAGAACGTTTGAAATTAATTTATCGTAAAAATTGCATTTGTAAATATATTTTTTTGTATCATGAATTTAGACTTTAAACAAAAAAAAAGATAAACGTCGACTCTAAAGTATTAAAAAAGTAAAATTATAATCCTAAGTACTATATTAACATGGACACAAATAGGTAAACAAAAGACAATGTTTCGAAAAATAAATTATTGTTTAATAGATGATTTAAGTTATGTATACATATTTTATTTAATTATATTTAAGGTATTGTTTATTTAAAGCGTATGATGCTTTTCAGATGAAACAATTGTAATTGTTAGTTTTTAAATTGAATTCCTAGGAACTAGTTTTTATAGTTAAAATTGTAGCTTTAAAATATTGAAAAGATGACAAACTATTTTTTGGCTTTGATCGTTCTTTTTGGTATGAAGATTAACGAAATCATTTTGCTGACGAGGATGTCGAAGACAGAGCGAAGTGGAAGAGTAAAGTAAGGAAAGCTGACCCCATCACCATGTGAGACAAATAGCTAGGAAGAGAGAGTGAGAGAGATTAACGCAATCATTTTTAACAACTATTATACGAAATCATGATTATAATATTGTACTACGGAGTTCCTTAACTTGCTTGAAACTTATTTTAGAAAATCCTTTATTGAACAATTTTTTTTATTAAATGATAATGATTAAGTTATGCATTTTACTTAGTTCCAGAAATATTAGTATGTACATTCCTGTTAAGCTCACACACACATATTAATAGGAGACATTCTGTATGTATTTTATACTACGCCTGTGCCCCTGCGATACCATATAGATAAAGACTAGAATTGCAGGCTTAGACAAACAGAAACTCCACCGAGAGAGACAAATGCAATTCTTGAAAAAAATCGTAATTATTACATGAAGATGGCTGAAGGAGCTCGCGGTCCACGTAATGTTAAGTAGTCACCACATAGACGGGCGTCTTGTCAGTTAAGTTAGGACGACAAAATCGTTCGTGAATTATGAGTACCGTACATTTTTTTTTAAATTGATGATTTACACTTATATGAAATAATTGAATTAAAAAAAATAACTACTGTGAGTATATGAGAAACGTTTAAAATTAAATTGGTTTCTTATATTGGTTTACATTTACGGAAGAAATTTATTTTATCAATGTCTTGAGTTCAACTTAGATGTACATGCAAATTAACAATTTCGAATTAAGCCTCAGATTTTACAGAAATATGGAGGAACTTTGGTTTTCTCTGTTTTATACCGTGCGTCTACAAGGTGTGCAGGTTATATATAATCTTACTCTATGAGGTGTGCTCTAAGGAAGTCTGAGTTTATCCCGTTATTTTCATTTGGCCAGCATAACACTTCATTGTTATTTCTAGGCACTGCATTCGTCTAGAGTGTGTTTTAGTATACTACATGTAAATATTCCTTCATTATGATAAGCCGCACCAGAAACTGGAAAAGTCCGTACTTGCTTAAAAAATTGAATAACGAGATTCCAGTCACAGTGCAATCCCATTCTGCGACACGAGTTCAGTGAATTTAACAGGGCGCTACTGTAACAAAGCATCAGAATTTTAGAAGAAGCTTCAAAATGTTTTTAATTGCCGAAAAATGTTACTTTTTCAATTGTTTGATTAGTTCATTTCATCACATCGCACGTATTTCAATTCTATTTTACTTCATTCAACTTTATTCGTTTCTAAGTTTCTAAGTTCTAAGTTTCATATTCGTTTTTATAACAAAGATGGGTTTAGCCTTTTGTTAGAAAAGATTTAATTGTATGAGATACTATCCATTGCCTATGGGAATGAGCTGATTAAACAAAAAACTCTTTGGTTTTTGATAAATTTTTATGGTACATAAGAGTATCGATATTTTAACAAAAAACATTTCCGGTTAGTGATTAAAATGAATATGATAATTCTAGTCAACATGAACATGATTGATATTCTTCATTATTATTTTTTCTGAAAATTAAATATTTATAGTTATGATTCTAAGGGTTACCAGTTAGTGCAATAAACACTAATTTGACTTCTACATGTGCCAACACAACAGCTTCGTGTTTCCGTAATCAACAAATGAAGTTGACGTTTCACCGCGTAGCTAGTGAAAGTGTCACGTCGATGGAAATTCTTGTCAGAAGATTTTTTCCGGGCCAATAATCTCTATTTACTAGTGTACGGTACGCATATATCTTTGAGTCATATTTTAATTAAAAATAATAATTTTCGTTGCCGTTTTATGTCATAATAACTGTTAGAACATTTTCTCTAAAATAAATTGTGCGTTCGCAGGTCTAGGTTAATTCCGACGAAAATGGGTGTAAAGCCTGCTATTGGACGAAAAACTAACAAAAACCCTCCCATCTTCAGTCATGAATTTGTAATTCAAAATCATGCAGATATTGTTTCATGTGTTGTTATGGTTTTCCTGGTTGGATTGATGGTACAGGTAAGGAAAAACAATATGCCACGTATGTCCAATATTGTACCATATTTTGTGATTGGAATGTTGTTTTACGATTGTCTATTATTGACTGAGCCTTTAATTCCAGTCTACAAGTCCCATTGCAAGCTTGTTCATCAGTTTACACCACAATGTCAGTGGAGTGGAACCAACGAGAGAAGCGCCGAAAGGCGAACCTTTTACTTATGAATCTGGGTGGAAAGATGCTTGTGCCGTGTTTTTCTATTCACTTGTCTGTATTGTGATGCATGCTATTCTTCAGGAGTACTTCCTTGATGTAAGTATACGAATTTAACAAAACTGAACAGATTACAACAATACCAATATGTGTATTTTTAAGCTTAATGAATTGGATACATTATTAAAGTGTTTTTTCTGTAGTTTCTTTATTTAAAAAATGTTTTAGAAAATTTCCAAGAAGTTCCACCTCTCAAAATCAAGGTTAAGTGCTCTCAATGAATCTGGACAACTTATAGTTTTCCATCTCGTAACTCTGGTATGGGGTGGTGATGCTATACTCCGGGAAGGTTTCATTTTCAACATCTCTCAGCTTTGGGAAGGTTAGTAAAATTATTAGAATATTTTATTAAGAAAAAAACTATTTATTTAAAATGGGATCTGCGTTTTCATACTATCAGTGGATAGTATGAAACCTGTCATAATGTTGAATCTTGTAGGAGGCCTATCCAACAGTGGATGTCTAGTCTTATAGTGCTGAAGATGAAAATTGAATAGGCATTCAACTCTTTAAAAGATAGAAATATACTACAATTATGAACTACTGTTTAAAAAATATAATATGAAGCATTATCAAAAATTTTGCCATAAAGTAAACATTTATGAAGTAACTAAATGGTGCGTTGAATAATGTTATTGTCACTTCTGTAACAAAGCGTCTTGTTTGTTCAAGTTTGTAATTCAATAACATTATCTAACAGAATATTGGTAATACATATCATCACAAGAGAAAGGTTTTGTTACTAACTTAAAAATAAGTAACATAGCTTTAATTTCCAAATTAAAATTTTAAATAAATTGAAAATTCAAAAAATCCCTATGGTTGCATGGCAGAATAGATTCTACTAGCGTAATAACATGATAATCATCAGAGATATTTGACAGGCTACCCAGTGCACCCAATGAGCTTCCTTCTCAAGTTATGGTGGGTTGTCCAAGCTTCCTATTGGTTGCACACAATCCCCGAACTGTACTTCCAACGTATAAAGAAAGATGAGTGGGCAGGACGCATCCGAAATGCTGCTACAGCTTTTGGTTTTGTAGCATTGGCTTATGGATTTAAGTAAGTTTTCTGATTCTATTACAAAGACTTAAGACTTTGTCTAATTAAGTAAATTAATGAAATTAAATTAATCTGTCTAAGTACTGTCTAAAGTAATCAGTAAATTATCTAATTGTTGTTCCGTATTAAAATAATTAAAATATTTGAAATATTTACTTAAGTGGATCTTTTTTGTTAATACATGTTTATTATACTCTATACACATAATATAGTTTCCAACGTGCGGGAGTGTGCCTAGTTGTTCTTCATGCCCTGGCAGAATTTGTGGCACATTGCTATCGTCTCAACACAATCCTCAGGGGAGAACGTGAAGATTTCTTGGACAAGTGTAAGTTTAACAAAATATGTCATGTAAAAGTACATGTAGTTAATCCTGCGTTGATTAAATTTTTTTGTAAGCTTTGAACGATCAATTCAGTGTGAAATTAACCAGGTGAATATACCATGAAAGTTTTGCTGAATTCTGTAATTAATTTTCTTAACTTGGTTCTAAATGAGGCTGTAGAAATAGTAAATATTAAGCCTTACAAGTTGAACACATTTAACTATACACTGTAACACTGAGACAACATAAACTGTGAAGTAATTGAAGTGTCACTAATTGTATAAAAATAAACAATAATAATATTCTATGGAAACTTTACTCAAATATGAAGAGTAACATATTCTATTTACTTAGAAACAGCATAAATTGTTTAATAGCTCCTTGAAAATATTAAGTTAGCCTTTTTTTTTTCAGTTCTAAGTCTTGTAAACGGGACAGTGTTTGTGATCGTTCGCTTGTTCTCCCTCGTCCTTGGAGTGCTTACTTTCTACTTCGGACTCGCCGGTGTCGCGCCCTTACTGGTCAGAGTTGCTGCTCTGTCCTTGCTTGTCTCTTTCCAGGTAATTACTGATGTTTTTTATAGCAGTCACATACATGTATTGTTAAGTATAAGATTATATTAGTCAATCTTAATAAAGTAGGTTTAATTAGGTTTTGTGGACTTACCCTTTCATAACTTTTTTACATACAGTACATTAAAAATAAATGATATTTAAAAAATCAAGTAAGGACACAGGATCTTACATGAAAACTGTTGTAATTCGTAGACCTACGACAAGGCTCACTCAAACACTCTTGCACACACCCGCTCTCACACATACGCTCATACACACAAATTCTAATACAGACACGCTCACATACACACATTCACACATATTCGTGCTCACACATACACATTCACATATACTGGTGCTCACACGCACTCACGCTGATGCACACATATTCTTATACAGACACGCTACACATGCATTCACACATATTCACGTTCACACACACACACAGACTCACACACAACGCTTAAACACACGTATCCACACACAGAGATTTGCTATCTATGGCGATAAATTTGCGTAAAATAAGCAAGAGGGTCCGAAACTAACGGTCTCGTGCTCGGAATAATATAATTTTCTGTTTCCAATTGCAGGTCTACTTGATGTTTAACTTCATATCTGAAGCTATTAAGCAGAGGCAAGAAGCTCGTCAGCAGGCTCTCGCGCGACCTCTCAAGAAAGAGAAGAAGGAAAAACCCAAAAAGGAAAAGGGTAAGGTTCCAATAATTTTGAATCAATCACTATAATACTACATCAAGAACCATCTCATACTTTATAGCAGATTATATTACTTTTTACTAAATTACGCACATATGTAGTCCAATTTGTAGAGCATGAGAAAAAAATAAAATTGTTTATCTATCTTCTATTTCTATATGTATAAAAATGAATTGCTGTTCGTTAATCTCGATAAAACTCAAGAACGGCTGGACCGATTTGACTAATTTTGGTCTTGAATTATTTTTGGAAGTCCAGAGAAGGTTTAAAAAGTAGATAAATATGAAAATGCTCTGAATTAAATAAAAATAACAATTTTGTTTTTCCTTTGATATGTCCCTCGTCGGACGGATTCCTTTTGTTTGTTTTAAGTTTATTTTGTACAAAAGTTTAGATCTTTTATCTATCGATTGAGGCACTACGAAGTCTACGGGGTCAGCTAGTTATATAATATAACTTTCACTAGTTATGTTGAATCAAAATACGAATTCATAGTTACTGATCCCAAGTTTTGTTTTCTTGCTTTGCTTGTATTAAAAACAAAGTGAACAAGGCACAATATTTAGTTTATAATTTTTATAATTTTCGAGATCCGATTTCTGGTGCTAATATATTGTGCTGATACGAAATAGATCATCATCATAGTCTGTTACTCTTCGCAGAACAGTCGTGGTCATGTGGAATCTATGTTCATTATAGCCTATAGGAAATAGATAGCTTAATATATATGCGGAACATTGATTTACTTCTGATTTGGTTCCTGATAGAGACGTACTGGTGGTAGGACCTCTTGTGAGTTCGCACGGGTATTTACCACCACCCTGCCTATTTCTGCCGTGAAGCAGTAATGCGTTTCGGTTTGAAGGGTGGGGCAGCAGTTGTAAGTGTACTGATACCTTAGAACTCTTATCTCAAGGTGGGTGGCGGCATTTACGCTGCAGATGTCTAGATGGCTCCTATAGAATTTTTCTAATGAAATACGTACTTAACAAATGTTCACGATTGACTTTCACGGTGAAGGAATAACATCGTGTAATAAAAATCAAACCCGGAAAATTATAATTTGCGTCATTACTGGTGGTTGACCTCTTGTTGACCGCCTAATTCTGCCGTGAAAGCTCCAGTAACCACTTAACACCAGGTGGGCCGTGAGCTCGTCCACCCATCTAAGCAATTAAAATACCTATGCTTTAAAGTCCTCAACGAAAATTATTTCTAAGCCCGTTTGATTGTATTATTAAAAATGTGTCATTTATATTAAACAGTGAAAAAAGCTCCCGTCGACGAGTCTGACCTGCCCGAGGTGGATCAGAACACGAACAAGACCCTGAGGCAGCGACAGAACGCGACCGCTAAAGCGAAGTGAATCTAGGGCTCCTCTACCTGTTGACATTAGATTAGTTTGTCGTCATCCCTTACGTAACTGAGTCTTTCCACTACAATTATTTAGTTCTTTATTAGAAATTTTAGAAATCGTGTTGTCTTAGCACAAATACGCAGCTGTACATGACTACGGAATACACAACTGATATTAGTAATGCGTGCGATCGTCATTCCAAGCCTGTGAGACAATTTTTATATATGTATAATTTAATTCGTGACATCAAACAAAACAAAGTGTATTGTCATTAAGGTATAGTGGATACAGGGTTGTAAAAATATCTACTAAAGTGTAAAATTGAATGTCTAGGTTAAATGTTTATATGAATATATTGATGGATAAGACGGAGCATGTACTGTGTGTTTGTACACGTTAAATTAAGAATATTCCATGATAATTTTGCATTTTGATGTGAAATTATTTTCATTTTAATTTTATATTCAAAACCAGATAACTTATTTTTATATGATTTTTTTTACTTATTTTATCTATAAACGTTTTTTGTAAACAAATTTTAAAATTTATTTTACATGTTTCAGCCCTTTTAAAATTTTAAGTTTCTTCAACACATCTATCTATATTTTATTAAATAGAAAAAAAAACATTTTGTAGGTCTGTGTATAGTTACACTTGAGATTGAATTCATGTTTGATGTAACGTGTAAAATATGTATTAATGAAACTATTCCTAATGTGAAATTGTGCTCATAAAATTGTTTATATCATTTTCTTGATAATTGTCAATTTTGAAAGCTTAATGTTATTTTTATTTCGAAATAAATTTTTGGATGAATTCTGGCGTTTTTTTCTCTGTAAAATGTGATGTTTCTTTTTTCGTTTTGTACCTATTGTATATTGTATTTTAAATATCATCAACTACAAATCTTATTGCGGAAACGGCTGGACTTAGAAGCGATACAGCGACAAACTGGACTTCTCACGTAGGTACTCATATGTGATCCGAATAACTCGTGCGGGTATTTTTTTTCTTGATAAATAGCACAGAAAACTTTTATTCAGACTAGAACGAGTACGAAGAAATGTTAACCATAATAAAATTTTAACGTTAAATCTTGTACATATTGAGTTATGTTTGGACGCTTTAAAAATAAAAATTCCAAATCTAGGCCTTTCGGGTTAAATAACAAAAGATTATACATTCTGGAATAATCTCATTGGATCCTGTGATCTCAAACCAAATTATCAAACAGCATGTATTATTCGATGTACAAATAAATGATGCTAGGTGTAGGCATATTTATGTTAGTTTACTAATTACAGTTTCAATGTTCTATATTAAAAGGTAATATCATGGATGAGAGAATATTTTCCAATCATTATCAGATTAACAACATCTTTAAATAATTAGAAAAACATGTATTTTACCATAATATCAGATCTTTTCCTACGAACTTGCCGTTTAGTTTACAAACAGTGAATGTTTTTTTTTTTATAAAAAAGTACCCAACATGATGATCCCTTACGATTTTCAAATGGAAACCTTTTTTCATCACAAATGACAATGCGGTTCAAAATCCCTTCGTATCTGCGTTTGTTAAGAAACGCACTGCATACATAAACACGTTTGTCGCGCTGGCGATCCTTCAGTTTGGGTACTACTTAACAAGTTTTTTTACTATGCCAATTTAACGCAAATGCACCAATATTGTTTAATAAGCTGGTGCTTACTCAATGTTATATTGAGTATTGTCGCCTTTAATTCGTCGTTGTTGACTGACGTCGTTGTAGATCAAAATGTCCATTTCGGAAGCATTCAATCAATAAGAAGTCATATGCAAATGTAGTGAAAAGAAACCGCTAATCGATAAACCAATGATTGATTTTAGATAATAGAATTCCAAACTTTTTAAATAAAATTCAGTTGAACTTAGCCTTTGTTCAGAATTTTATTGGCCAGTAAAAAGGTAGCTTCGTAAATACGTATTTTAAATATTAATTTAATGATAATAATAATAACGTAACAAAAACTATGTTTTTTTCCTTTTCGTCATTGATAAAAGAACAACGTAATATACTAAAAATCGATTAAAAAAAAAAAATCTGCAAAAAGTCTACAATTGCTTAATTCGGCTTGTATTTAATAGGGTTGTGATTCAACACGGCTGGGTTTCACTGTCTTGTCGAATGTGCTCCATAAGGCAATTACATATTTCAGTTTCAATGGTTTAAAAAAAGCTGTTATTTGAATGCAATTGAGGCATCGAAATTTTTACTCAAGGTCACGTGGCATTATCGTTGCGATGTCTCCGGCTACTGCCTACCACTTGATGGGTTGTGTGTACCTACAAATGTAATGTCATATAGGCTAAATATAATTACTCGATATGAACATTTGGATAACGCTTCAGTACAATATAAAGAGAGGCACGGGCGTATAAGAATGTAATTTTATATGAATGTATGTAAGTATGTATAAGAATGTAAAAGAAATTTGGTGTTAGCATGCAACTTTTAGTCATACCTTCCTTACTTACGTACTGACGCGTGTTTCATACACGGTCTCAGGATGTTACATCAATTGAATGCACTGGAGGTTGGGCAAAATTATCATGTCGTCTAATGCATATTATGTATAAAAGAAATCAAATTAGATTATATTTATCACGCAAATTTGTAGTGTATAAAATTATTCCACTAAAAGACCTAATCATTTAACTACCACTCTGAAAGTCTACCTAATTTCATTGCGGTACTCGCTGTCTGCTGCTACAAAAAGCTTAAATAGATAATAAAATACGAAAACACTGTAAGTGGGTTAAATGAAATGGAGCTGACTTTCTGCAACCTAACATTTTAAACTACGTAAAAAAACGATTGTATGGAAGCTTCCATTCAGTCTATAATAGCTTTTTGTTAGGAGGACCGTTATAGAGGACGCGCTCGCGATGAGATGCGCGCGAGTTTCAGTCAAGAAAGCGATAGCTATATAAAACTCTGTTGGAATGCGTCAAAGCTAGTTCTTGCCTCGTCTTTGCGGAGTTTTAACGTCCAAAATGCGAAGCCTTACTTTTGTTTTGTTAGCCGCGATCCTTGGAACCGCTCTCGCAGGTTAGTGCCCTTGTTTTTGCTGACAGCCCGTCATTCTGAGATGCAGTGATGTATTTTTAGTTAGTCAAGTGTTTTCTGTAGGACTTGTTTTGAGTAATTTAAGAATTTGCATGCATTACTTATTGATTTTTTACGAGTTTTTCATTATTTTATGGCATGATTTAATAGTCATTACACATCTTATCGTGAAACGTATTGTAGTTTTATTACTAATCATATTACACACTGGAACATTTATTTCAATTTTACCGGATAAAATATTTGCCTTAATGGCCCATCACGATAAAATTACTGAGTAATATTGACTAGTAAATTCGAAGATTATCGAATCTAAATTCATGCCTAAATTAAGCATTAAGGATTCGATAAAGACAATCATGACCTATCGAATTATATTTTTTATTATATTCCGTCATCATTGAACAAGTCACGATTTAATTGTGAGGAACGAAACTAAACACGAAGATGATCTCAACATTGGTTCCTGTTATGAATAATTCGTTTCTTTTTTTAATTATTGCTTAATTTTTTTGTACATACGCTTTGTGTCTACAAGTTTGATTAGTAATGTTTTATAGAATCTTTGTAATGTTGTTCCATTTTACATTTTACAGTTGTATTATCGCAGAAATTATATGTCTTCTCATTAGAATACAATAATATACCTAGTAATATTGGGGCTAGCCTGGTGATAAACCTAAAAACGTTGCGACGGAATCTCGGAATAGCCAGGGATTCATCTTAACGAGGACTTTAACCCTCAGACACAGCCCACTGAGTCTCTCGCCGGATCTTCTCAATAGTATAGGGCGCGTTTCCAATCCGGTGGTAGATTCTGTACGTAAGCACTCTAAGCACGGCTCTTACTAGGGTTCGTGTTAGCAACGTCATCAGGTTTGAACCCCGAGCTCACCTACTAGTTAAGGTTCCGCTGATATAGCCTCTCAAGGCAAGGCTCAGCTTAGGCAGGAAAAAAAACGAGGACATAAAGCGTATTTGTTACAATTTTTTTTCTATCAGAATAACTATAATGCAAACGTAGAAAAGACACGAACCATATAATTCGTAGCATATAACTCGGAAAATGTCTCTGTTAAATTGTGTAAGTCAAACCGTTGCCGTAAGGTCACTAACCTTGAAACGAAACGCATTTCCGTTGCATACGTGCAACATCACGAGATATGTCGTAACGTTAGAGTGACAGACAGAATGCCCTAGTGTAAATTGGGATGACTAAGAAAGCACAGATTTCTCATATTAAATAATAATTAAAAATAGTTGAAGGATATAATAAAATAAAATAAAAGTAAGAGATTTAATATTTCCAGGAAAGTATTATGGATTGATCCTATGTATATTGTAAATCAATTAATATTTTCAGTGGGGCAATATTACGTGCCGCGTTCCTACTACACGATCGACTCCGATGGGCATGAGTCACAACCGGTACCTTTGCGGAGATTAAGGAGGTCGCTTAACCCTTACCCTTATTCGTACAATCAGGGAGCAGAAGGAAGTGCTGACGTCAGCGGAGGTGCTTGTAAGTTTAGAAAGATTTTGAATAATATTTTGTGTTATTAAGATTGGCAGGAGTTTAGAGGAGACTAAGTTTGCATACCTTATGTTCTGATTAATAATGATGTACTTCAATGACTTCAATGACGATGTGTATTGTTATTGAAGTCCGGTATTCACGTCACGCTAGAACATTGAAAAGTATCTCCAGTGTGTGCTTTCAAACTTTTCGCTGCTCATGCGTTCTCAGTTTTATTTCTCGGAACAAAAAAACCAACAAAGCGAAAACCTGTGAAGAACATTTAAATCGGGGATTTTTCGTGTTTTCTTTGCTTTCTCGCGAGATCCTCGGGTGAACTCTGAAAAGCCTGAGAATTTCATCAAATACAAAATATCTGAGTATGAATAGAGGTCCGGCGAAACTGAGATCGTGTGATGAATTTGGTAGAAAGCTTACTTAGACATTTAATTTTGAAAAATCGACACTGTTCTAATTTTTTCATTGCTTATGTGGATGAACGAGTATAAGGCTCACCTGGTCTTAAGTGATCACCCGAGCACCTAGACATGAACAATATAAATGCATCGGTATCGCAGGATCCGACTGATGCATGACCACGACCACTCTGTCAAGAGTGTACGAATAGGAAGAAGATCACCGACCTTGAGACTTTTAAGTCTCAGTTCTAATTAATGACCTATTTTTTTTTTCAAATTATTTTATGTGCCTCTTTCGACTCCCTTTTGGGAGCCCATACACGTTACGATGAGAGCATCACTACTTTACTTGAAACGTGATCTGAAATTCACCATTTCATAGGAATTGGAGTCATCATTCAAATTAGAACATGTGATTGGTTGACTGCAGAAAAAGGCAGAGTAGTAGTGACAACGTATAAATTCTCTAAGATAGGAATAGGCAGGACAAAATTAGAAAAAACTGGATAGGAAACCAAGAAGATGTGGAAATATTAGAAGCTTGAATAAGCTTAGTATTTTACAATGTGCAATGATTAAACTGCAATTGTAGTTTATTATTCTAATTTATATGTTGATCAAATTTACCAAAATATTACTTCAAGACATATTTAAAAATATACAGCGCATTCAAATTCTCAATTCAACTCAAAGTTTACGCAAATAACACTGAATACATAGATTAATTAAAAGGAAGTCCTTGAATTAGCTACATCAACGGTCACGAATTTCTAAAGACGTCATTTACTTAATCAAAACTCTATTGTACGCTATTTGCTTAGCTGGTAATACTTTGCCAATATTTAATGGACTAGGTATATATTTATTATACCTATCATTTTGGTTTCTCGAATAACATTTTGATACGTATCTTCTTTGAGACTAATGGTGATAATAGTAAACATTTCTATGTAAAGTATAATATTGTAAAT
The DNA here is from genome assembly GCF_030267445.1 of Bombyx mandarina. Lineage (NCBI taxonomy): Eukaryota > Metazoa > Arthropoda > Insecta > Lepidoptera > Bombycidae > Bombyx > Bombyx mandarina. The sequence goes on along the minus strand of NC_143212.1, from coordinate 9,034,293 downwards.
TGTTTCGATTTAAAAAATTTCGCTGTTCGAATTTGAAAAAACCACTGTTTCGAATTATTTTGAATTTCAATCCCTTTTTTTATAAACCGTTAACGTATTATTAATAATATTAGTGCTTTATTTTTTAAGCTACGATTTCATCTCACCTTTTTTTTACCGTCATTATTATTGTCATATTTCTTTCCAAATAATGACAAAAAATCAATATCACTGGCGACGGTCGTAAAAAAGCAGAGATTTAACCGTCGGGAAAACCGAAGAAAATACATAATGTGTTTAGTTAATTTCAAATGTTTAACCGTTTACATGTACCCATCTCCTGTTTTACATAGCGAATGCGTTAACTGCACTTGCGGTCACTTCGGTATGCGTAGGTAGTCGGCGTGGACACACACAAACATTCGAGATCGCTGTTAGTAGAGCGTCGGCGATAGTGAAACGTGTAGCGCAGCTTTAAAAGTTTGTGGCTGTTCTTGTAATCAGTAATGCCGTTCGACTAACGGTTTCGAAATTCTCGAAACCTCTTTCATTACGCTTTATGTAGTTCAATTTGTCGCGATAAAAATGACAGGTGCTCACAAAAAATGAGTTGCTAATAATGGTGCGAAAATTTAAAGAATTCATAACTAAATCTGGTTCATAATATACTTCGACAGGTCAACAATGCTACTTTATATTGTTTTCCTAAATATAAAGTACCTACATATTTTTATGTCTATGCTGCAAGTGTTTTTTTTTCAAAAGGTGTGTTCTTTTGAACACTTCGCTTAGATTACTTTGTCATATACGCATTGGGAGTCATTAAATAAATTAATTCATATCCACTTTTTTTATAAATACTGAAGGCGAAATCTGGTTTATTGTATCAAAAAAGTAATTGTTCCTAATCGTTAAATTCTGAGGAAGTTTAAGTCAAGTTGATGCAATTGAAATCCTGATCACGCAGGAGCCAGTCACCGTCGACGCCCTAGATACGTCCTTACGGATCCATTAATTAATTTATTAATTGTCCATCCATTACCTTAGCATTAGACGCCTTCAGCTCTAACACTAGGAGCAGGCTTAGGGACCCCGGTAACCGTACTCGTCGAACTCGACAAAGAGGTCGACGTGCAACCTAACCCAAGCATCAGCCCGTTTAGTTTTTCGCCGGATCTTCTCAGCGGGTCGCGATTCCGATCCGGAAGTAGATTAATTCGCGAAGCAGTTGCTCTTGAGTTGTTAGATCTCCTTCGGAGGCGCTCGGGCGGCTGTTAGCAAATCCCACCGCTTCTGGCTGAGTCTTTGCTCGCTCACCTGTCCTGGTGAAACTGGAAAGGCCTCCTGGACGCCAGTAATCCTTAAACCATAAAAAAATCAATTAAAATTTTATTTTTTATTAGGTAAAAGTATTATTTTTCAGTCAAACAGAGATGATAAAAGAGAGTGCTGAATTTATTTCTCAGAAAGTCTCTAGATCGTAAAATTGAATATCTAAAATTACGAGTATTAACGGAATTGTGTTTCACGAGTAGGTACTTCAAGATACTTGACAAGATACTTCAGATAAATGTTTGAAAATATTAGGTTTCATACTTCAGTGGAAAATATGCGAAACATTTTTCGCTTGAATGAACATAGTAGTAGGTTTACAAGAATCTATTAATTATAAATAATATATTCTTGTGGATCACTACGCGCTAAAGATAAAATTATATTGAGTTATCTATTTTAACGTAGTACAAGACAAAATTGGTTAATATGTATTACTGTAGTATAAAATATGCTTTTATTCAATGTTTCAGTAACACGTACAAAGGCGAAGGCACGTTCCCGTACTATAACAAGAAGCCGGGGCAGCGGTGTTGGCGATTGGGGTGTGCCCGCCGGAGAATTCGGAGATAATCTGAATGTTCTCAGGTATTTTTAAATAAATCATTTTATTTTAATACCGTTTTCTTTACCGTAAGCCAATGATCGATATGACGGTCCACCTGGCATTTCGTGGTTACCGGAATATACAGACATCACAAAGTAAAAACCGTTGCCCGCCTTGAAATACGAGGTCAAACTCACAATTGTGTCCAACCATTGTTCTTGCCCTTCAAGAGGAATGCAAGTTCTTATCCGACCGCGGCGGAGCAACGCAAAGCCGCCGTCGACCGAAATAAGTCTTATCGGATCGCCTTCGGTCGGTGCTTTTAGGTCACACTCGGTGCTTTTAGGCCTCTCAAGTACCGGTCAACGTCCTCGTCGAACTCGTCGCCTACGACGCACTTGTGTATAGGAAAATGTATAGATTTTCACGTCATTACGGATCCTCCTGATCCATTAACGGTACTTTTAGGTACCACAAGCACCGATCGCCGTCCTTGCCGAGCCCGTCACTTGCGACGAAGGGCTCGACGAGTAAATTAACCCACAGACACAGCCCACTGAGTTTCTCGCCGGATCTTCTCAGTGGGTCGTGATTCCGATACGTTGGTAGATTCTGCGAAGCACTGCTCTTGTAGGGCTTGTTAGCAAATTCTCTCAGGTTGTACCGTGAGCTCACCTACTCGTCCGCGCGTAGCTGGAATTGCCTCTTAAGCTACCAGCGAATAGGTAGAAAAAAAAGAACGCAAGACTGTCTCGCAGCAGGAATAGGCAGGATGTATCCATGTGGGCTCATAATACGCCATACCATCAATATAATCTTGAATTCTCTATATTCTAAGCCTATTATAATCTTTTTGAAGAATTAAATTTAAATAAATAATTAAAGACTAATTAATAAGTCTAAGTAATAGCGAATTTCTAAGCAACAGCTCAGACATACCCTTGTCACCTTGTCATTCCTATTACTCATGAGTAACGGTAACCACTCGCTATGCCGTATGGTCGTCTGTCTAATGTGGTAAAAAAAATACTTCTGAATTATTAGATACATTACAAATTCAAAGTACAGTATTATACAGTAACAGTCAAGGTTAATATCGAAGTGATCAGAATTAGACATATCAGCTTAAACTGTGATGTCAGATGTCAGATTTTTTGTAAAGCTAACACTTTTTTCTCTTCACAGGCACTGAGACCGCAAATATATAGGTAAATTAAATAGCAAAAACATGGTGACGGCTGGCTACATACTTCCTTCTATTAAAATTATATGAGTATTTTCGTTTATAAACTATTTTCCATCAGTTGCAAGCTTACACCATCCATTATAGATGTGCATCGATGTTTTGCAACTGCCGGAAGATTTATTTATTGAATAAAACTAATATTCTAACTTTAGTAAAATTTTAACGAACTAAATCTTTTATGTGACTTTTCTCAATAAAAAAAATGTTGGTCTAAATTTGTTTTTTATTTTCTTCACATTTATTTACATTACATTAAACACGTGCCTTTTAACGCTGTAATGGCGAACGGCTACGTATGTCGCTTTGGGAAATCATTAAATAAAAACTGTTGTTTCACAGTCAAAAGCCCTTCTGGTTTATATCTAACCTGTAGTTCTAGAGGCCTAGACTTGTGTTTTCGTTTGTGCACGAAGACTATTCGATTTGTCTACATTGGATGTTTCAGGAGGAATGCCTGATGCTAATTGTTTTACAATCTAAAATGATAGGTGATTCTATTAGTCTAAAATTATTATTATGTTACATTGTATATGTGTATGTATATTTATAAATGTGTATATGTAAGGAATTTGTGTATGTATATGTACGTATGTGTGCGTATGTGTATATACATGTACCGGCAATGTTTAGAATACCTAAAACGTTAAGATAATCGTAAAGTAATCGGTAATTTCGTTCTTAACGATAAGACCGCCAATTGTAGTTTTTTTTGTATTTAATGTTTCGCATTATTTTTTGTTTGTTTGTGTACAAAAAGAATACTCTCTCTCTCTATTTCTACTGTGAACTAACCATAAATTCTAGTTTGAATTTCAAGGAGTTTGATAGTCCGCCGATGAAGGGGCACTGCGATCATGGCCGACAACCCACAGGCGTCCAGTGGGGGCCGTTTGGTGGGGAGATAAGTGTGCGTAAAGAATGCGTTGACTTTACCTCCAGCCTGCCTCGGATGAGATCCGCCTCATCAGTACAGAAAAATAACTTTTTTTCTAAGTTTTTCTTGATATTCCATTAATTTGATAATTTCTAGACATCAACCATTGTTTAAGATGTTAGAATAAGAAGCATTTCATATTCAACGACCCAAGCTATGATACTCCCCTATGTTGTAAAAGCCCGAAACATAATAAATAACATGCGAGATTGATTGATGATTCTGACTCGGAATTAAGCCTGGATCGTGTGGAACAGAAGATAGGGTGACCACTGAATTGACCGACAGATGATACTTAATCCACAGGTCAAGGACGAGACAGACCTAAGGACTTGAGGTTGAAATGAATGTTAAAATTATACATTTTTGCGTGTTTGATTTTTATTACACCATGCTATTCCATTGTGGAAGTACCTAATTCGTGAACATGAGTTAAGAAGTATTTCATTAGAAAAATCGGTATGAGCCTACTGGATTCAAACATCGGCATAGTTGGGTTGCTCGACACGAGTACCTACACCAAGAGTCTTATCTTTTAGAACACAACAACTTATAAATTACGAGTGTATACCGACTTACATCACCACGACTGCTTGCTATTTTCTGTAACTTATCTGTCACGCTTTAAAGATATGACTAGAAAAGCTAGTGCTGCTCTATATGGTATAGGGACGGTAAAGGACGACTAGTCTTTTGTGTACGACAGTCTTTTGTTTTGTGTATCTCATAAAAACACTAGATAGATGTTCATCAAAATAACGCATTTGTAGCTTCGTCAGACGCTTAAAACACCTTCTGATATCTCTTTGTGCACGTGGGGAACAAAGGGAACAAAGGACATCATGAATATAATGTCTGTATGATTCAAGGCTAAAGAGTAAGAAATTGTCTGATCTTCAAAATACACGGTTAAATACAAAATACACACAAAATGTATGGTAGGCAGCGGCTTGGATCTGCCTCTGGTATTGCTGACGTCCATGGGCGATGGTAACTACTCATCATCAGGTGGGCCGTATGCTTGTCTGCCTACAAGGGAAATAAACAAAAACACGAAGTACATAAAAGAATGTTGAAATTTTGAAAATTCAATACATTTAATTTTTTCTGTCAAAACTTTCTGGCAAATATTTTGAAAGACACAATTTTTATGGTTTTAAACTGAGCACACTTGTAAACTGTTATAAATTTCGCAAAAGTTCAAATTAGTTAGAAGCGTTAAATTTTATTCATGTCGGCATGTCGTTGTATGGCGATGTTTGAACAGGTGTTCCTCTAAAATATCCTTACAAATAAAACTATGAAAGTTGACCATATTTTGCATTCTCAAATACATATTATTATATTTTACTTGATCTTCTTGTTTTTCCTAAATGCTCTTGCAAAGTTTCTACTTTACCCTATTTTTAATGTATTGATAGTATTACATTTGCTAGTATTTTAGGAATAGATAAAACTCTAAAAGAACCACTGATGCATTTTTGACTTGTATTTATTGAAAGATTTTCTAATCTTCTTTGCCAGAATAGCTTTTGAGTCTTAATGGAAATGCAATGGAGACGAAGGTATGAAATAAAAATAATAATTGTATATTGGACAATTTTTATTTATGTGTATTTACTTTAATAATATAGGTACTCGTAAAATGATATTTACCTGTGAAAATATCAATTATAAGTACAGAGAGCTTTCTTGTATAGTATAATATAACTATAAGTAGTATAATAGTAAAACCCGTACTTTTGGCCATGTAGTTATGACATATTATAATAAATGTTAATACGCTTAAACATAATGATAAATAAAAACGCACTGATTGTAAAACAATAAAATAGCAACGGTACTTCAACTTCAAGGTAGCTAATCAGAAGGATCATTATATTTATTTTCTTTTTTTATTATCATTGTAGACAGACGAGCATACTGTCTACCTCATGGTAAGTAATCACCGTCGTTCACAGACATCACCAATGTCAGTTGTCTTCCGACAATCCAAGCCGCTGCCTACTTTATTTTTATATTTAATGTTAAAACTGAAGCAAAGTGAAATCCATTATTAAGTCCAAGAAAGTGTCGTATATTGAGATTGTGGCGTTTGATTAGAGTTGCTTTAACGGTTTACTATTTTATGTCTTCGTTTTGTCGAATTTAGGAGAGTTTTAAAGAATAACAGTATTATTACATCACAGGATAGGATAGTGTTATTTCGTCACAGTATTATTTATGAGGCAACTCTAATCTGTATTGTGGTTTGTTGTATTGATAGCCAGGTTGAGGGTTAGGTGAAGGTGACGGCACGGGTGCTGGGGCTGGTGCCGGGAAGGGCGCTGGTGCAGGAGCTGGTTGGATTGCCGGCACGAAGGGCGGGGTTACAATCACAGCGTCGTCAGTAAACGCTACATCACGACCGGACGGAGCGAACCTCTGCCCAAACTGTCCAGGCTGCAGACGCTGGTAAAATTGCGGCGTCTGATAATACTGTGGCGTCTGATAAAATTGCTGAGGTTGATTCCCAAAGCTCGATGCACTCGGTGCGCCGTATACGCTAGATAAATCGTACTGGTTCGGGACCCCATATTTGGTTGGTAATTCCATGCGCCCGAACATAGTTTGTAAGAACGGAAACTTGTTCGTTAAATGAGACCATAGTCCAGACCCGCCGACTTGATTAGATCCTTGATTGCCCCAGAACAATCGTTGAGATTGCTCCTGTCCTAAGTTCGTGTAATCGAACTTATATGGATCATTGGGGCCGATATTGTACGGAGCATCCCTCTGCAGATTGTATCCTACGGCACTGCCTGCAATTGAATAAAAAAAATATATTGACTTTAAAATTAATAATAAAATACGCAAATACATAGACAATTCATAGAAAAATTAAGTTTACATTTCACGTACCGAGAACAAAGCACAACACAAGAGCAACGGACGCATTCATTATCGTACGAGTGACTGATCGACGACTGCGCATCATTATTGTCCGTCTTTGCATTTATACCACCTCTATTTACTCCTAAAAGTGGACCTTGAGGTAAAATACTCGTAACCTAATATTGAAAGTGTGAGGTAATAGTGCGGTAGTGGCTCACCCACTACCCAGGTCAAAACGCCGTGGACAATAGGTGCGACATCTAGGTGAGTCGTGCGACGCCGCGCCGCGCCGCCTCGTGTTCACGCACAGGATGTACCGAACTGTGTTTTTACTCGCAACAATAATGCGCCGTCGACAATGGTGTAATACCTTAAGAGATTCGATATACGTAATGATGTGATTTTTAATGAAAGTGAAATTAAAATGGATATTCGATGTCGATATTCAACTACATATAGGGCGTTTTCAATAAAGAAAGTTTGTATTTTATTCGGAAAAGGTTTTATTTTAAGTTTATGATGATAGGCTGCTATAATAATAGACTTCGAAACGTGAGGAGTCCTTCATGCTTACAAAGTCTTAATCGCCTACTCTTCAAAACCATAACGCTTAACTGGTTCGAGGGAGAAATATTTGCAACACTGGTTCCACAGGTACATTAATTATGCAAGCTTAAAGCTTTGGCCATGTTACAAGATTGTCGTCCTGTAATAACAATTGTAGAAGTCGTTCGTGAATTTATATTACCCTATAAGTATATCACCCTATAAGTATATCAAAGCTTGTTTACAACATGCCGCACTACTAGTTCATGTGAGTTTTTATTTCATTTAACATGTTGATTCTTCATAGTAAAAAATGGAACCTACCCGAATTTAATTGAATTTAGGCACATGAACATTAACATGAGTACATAATATTTTCCAAAGGGAATTGTTTGACGAATTATGTAAATTGGTCCTATCATCTCCTTTCACACCATCCGCTACTGGAACAGAGTTCATACCTAGCATCTGGACTATCTGGGAAGACTACTAAATGGAATTCCCTCCAATATTGCTTTCTAAGCGCTATGATATGTCCTTCTTCGAGCAATGTGTGAACAAATTTTCCGGCTGTGTCTTGGCATTGCTGTGGACTGTATGATCGTTTACCCTCGCAGACAAAAAATCACAGTACGCAGCAGCTTATTTTCACTACCAAAATGGGTTGATCAAAAAACCATGGAAACAAAGTAAAAATCTATCTACTAGTCGGCAACTTATTTGTCGAATTCACTCAATCAACTAAAGTTGGACCAAGACTTTGAAATAATAATAAAAAATTGTATTTCGAAATATTAAAACAAAACAGTTATGTATATAAACACCCTGTAGATGATAAACTTCTGTGAAAAATGCATTGGGACGCGTGTGCGCGTGTTTACTCAACATAATCGGCATTATTCATAAGATAACCAGGTACGTATTTGTCTTCGGCGGTTGTCACGGTATTGTCGACGGTAGAAACGATTTGCGAAATGTTGCACAATACCTTTACATGTTTCACATACGTTCAATACAGGCTTCATTCGAAATAGATTAGATTACAAAAATATAAACAGTCCTTCCTCTTTTTCTAAGGCAAGGCGATAGTTTGTCATTCTTTTTGCTGACATCATTTACTTGTTGTTTTAAGTATGTACCTCAGATTAGGTACGTTAGGTTTTTTTTAACATAATGGAACACATAAATTAGTCTTGTGCTTGGAAGGAGTCACTTCAGATTTGTCAAGAAAAATAATTAAATGCAAGGCTTCCAACCATAGTTCAAGAAGATTGGGTAATGTACTCGAGTGTAAGACCTTAACTGTGACCCAAAAAAATATTTTAATGATAAAACTTTAAGACCTCAAATTCATTCATGTAGTTTCGAAATTAAATTTTAATTTCAAAATTTCTCGTTTAAAATAACACAATGAAGGTATAATATATTCGATATGTCAATTAGATTAATTTGTCAAACTTTAAAAACAAATCTTTAAAATCTTGAGAATAGTTATTTTGATTAATGTAAATTTTTGAAGGCGATTTGCATTTTTTACGTTGACATAGTTTAGCTTCTGTGTTATATAAAAAATATTACTTTGAAATTACATTAATCTTGTATCCATTTAAAGGTCAATATTAACAATATTACTGGTGAAATTCAATTTATTGCTGTAATGAATATGGAACGGACGATGTTTGTTTTACGAATTTCGAAAGATTAAAGCTTTTTCAAGATTTATAGTGATTATGCTGTCAAACAAATGGTATTATCTTTTAAAGACTTGTTTTGTGATTATTGCTACATATTTTTAGGTGAATAGTTATGTCATTCAACGACCCATAGCTTGAGGTCGTTTTGGCGGGAACGCGAGTAGCGAAGCTAAGTTAATTGTGAGTTAAACGTGCAACAATGGTGGTTCATTAAGTAAATTAGTGTGCAAAAAATAAACAAAGTCGTTGGACGTGGCTTCCCACGTTCCTCCAAAAATCCCACTGAAATATAAATAAAATGGAGAGAACCATTTTATTGGGACGCTACTTCATTTCATCTCACCTAGTTTCATTTCATATAATTCAATTTCATCCTGATGGATTATAATTTCAAATAAAATAACTGCACCTTATTCCGCTCATTTGAGGTATTTATAATAGGTTGGGGAAAAAGTCTTTTCGCATTATAGTATGAATGAACTTGTAATAAAATCTCTTTGGCTATTTGTATCTGGCTGGTTTTGGTATCATTAAAAGTTTAAATTTTAAAGAAGATAATTCCAAATTCAAATTAGGAAAATGTGTGATTTTTATTTATTTTTTGTACTGTCAAGATGAGTGAATCTACTGAAGAAATTCGATACCTTTTAAAATTTTACTACAAAAAAGGTAAAAGTGCAACGCAAGCCGCGAAAATAAATTTGCGACGTTTATGGACCTAGTGCAGTGTCGGTGAGAGTAGCACAAATTTGGTTTAAGCGTTTTCAATCCGGAAATGTTGATGTCAAAGATGCACGTCGCTCTGTACGCCCTATTACGGATAAAATGGATGCCATTTTTGTAAAAAGTGGAGCAAGATCGGCATATCAGTAGTTACGGCGTAGCTGAAGAACTGGGAATTGACCACAAAACAGTTTTGGCGCATTTGGAAAAAAGTGGATCACGTACTACAAGTACGTGCAAAAAAGGTCGTGGTCAAAGGCCGATCAGGCTCCACAGACTGTGGCGAAACCCGGGTTAACTCACAACAAGGTGATGCTGTGTGTGTGGTGGGATTGGAAGAGCATTATTCACTATGAGCTGTTACCACTAGGCAGGACCATCGATTCTAAGCTCTACTGCGAACAACTGATGAGATTAAAACAAGAAGTTGAGAGAAAGCGGCTGGAATTAATCAACAGAAGGGGTGTGGTTTTTCATCATGATAACGCTAGACCTCACACATCCTCAGCAAAAATTACGCTTATAATTCCAGCGTGGCTGGGAGGTGTTAATGCATCCGCCGTATAGTCCTGACATTGCACCTTCAGATTTCCACCTGTTTCGGTCTCTTCAGAATTCTTTAGGCAGTGTCAGGTTAACATCACGAGAAGACTGCCAAAACCAATTGTCGCGGTATTTTGATCAGAAGCCCCAAAATTTCTATAGCAATGGGATCATGTCCCTACCTACAAGATGGCAAAAAGTTATCGAACCACTGGTACCTATATACTTTAGTTAAATTTAATAAACTATATTAAAAAATGTTGTGAATTTTCTTAAAAAACGCGAAGAAACTTTTTTCCCAACCTATTATAATAATTGAGGAATTTTATAAACTTGACACTAGCAACAATGGTATCACAAAAACCCAATTGAGCTATCTGAACACATAATTCTCCTGTTTGTGTATATGTTAGTGAATTCCTACTAAATGGCTGGACCGATTTTGATTTAAAAAAATTGTTTGTGTTCCAGTAAATTCGAGTATGGTTTAGATTTACAATTCGGTGTTGTAAATACTTATAAAAAAATATCTTTAAAACGTTCCACATTGTTACAACTGATTTAAAAAAGTTTGTAATTTTTAGATATAAGACGTGCGTACAGGACAACATCTGCCGAATCCGTTAGTTATAATTCAAAATGGAGAACTGACTTCCACGAAGTAAATGGACAATATGTATCTTCAATGTAGTCGAAATCAATTAAATATACATTAGGTTTTGACCGTAACTTCTTCCGCGTGGAATAGTTACTTTGGGATAACACTAAATTCGAGACCTGTATTCTACCAGTTCTTACTTATGGCTGCGAAACTTGGTCATTGACACTTAACCACAGGGAAAAGCTAATAAAATGCCAACGTGCCATGGAAAGAAGCATGCTAGGGTTAAAAATCAAAGATAGAGTCAGGAACGTAGACATAAGAACAAGAACGAAACTCACACACATTCTCACCCGGATAGACGTCCAAAAATGGAGATGGGCTGGACATATGCTACGCCACCCCACTAACAAATAGAGCAAGCAAGTCACCCTCTGGCAACCAAGAGACGGCAAACGAAGTAGGGGTCGTCAAATCAGGAGATGGGAAGATGACTTGGAGCAGACAGCGGACCCATTGGAAGGAATTGGAGGAGGCCTATGCCAAAAGGCACACCGAACTTAGGGACCTCTTGTAACCTTATGTTTAGGAATAAAAAGGCTATTATTATTGTTATTATTATTATTAACACTAAATTTTACCTGCGACTTCATTTACGTAGAAGGTGAAAATATTTTTGAATAATAGAATGTTAAGGAGCTATTCAAGGTACCAAAATCACGCTTTTTAAACGACTTCAAAAGAAAAGATTATCAATTCAACTACAATTTTTTTATTATATATGTTCACCGATTTCTCGTGAATACTTGAATCGATTTTCATAATTTCCTTTTTCTTTTTTTTGTTCGACTGTAGTAGTTCGACTGTGTAGACTTCCCAAATGGTCCTGTAATCATCAGGATCAGAATCTGATGATGGGATCCTGAAGAAATCCAGAAAAATGTACAATTTTCAAAGCCTATCTTGAAGTGATTTGGGTTTTTCTTGTTATTCTTCTTACTCTGTGCCGCCGCGCACCGGACGGCCGCCGCGATAATTATTACGCACTTGATCATTATTTATCTGCGATTTTATTTTAAAACTCCGATATCTTCTAAAATACTTATTAAAATCAAGTGATGTACAGGGCATTTTTTTTAAAAATTAAATGCTTGTAATGAATAACGTATTTATTTGGATAAGAATTAATATCATCTTTATAAAAACACCTTCACAAATAATAAAATTTTGGTTAGAATAAAAAATGTTATAGTGAGCCAACCTTAAAATATAGAAATATGCTGTCGCGGACTTTTTTTAGAACTTTTCAAGGGGAACAATCCTGTTCTACATTATTTGAGCGAAACTTTAACCGTTTCGCAGCGCACACAGCGGAAGCTCTCAAAAGTAGAAAAAAACCGATTCTGAAACATTCTTTATCAGTGCTCCGCTCGTATTGGTCTTAGCGTGATTTTGAAGGGTGAGGAAGCCTTTATATAATACAAAATAATTAAGACTTCAGCCTCATGTCTCAAAGTGCTTGACGGTATTGAATTATCTGAATAATTTTTATTTTATCACTTTTTGTATTTTTGAACATAATTTTCTGAAAGCGATTTCAAACTCCCTTTTCTATGTAAACAAAAGACGTAGTTTGAAGGGCAGTACAGCCGTTATACAAAATAATTGAAACTTCGATCTAAGGTCGGTTGATTGGGGCACCGTGATGTGATGTCACCTTTTGATGTCCATAGACTACGGTAACCGTATTACACTAGGTGGGTCGTAAGCTTATTCAAACATCGACATATTTAAAAAAAAACATACTGACCAACGAATACTAGATTCGATTTCGATACAAAACGTTAATCGGTAAAGACGGTATATTATGAATGTTTATTATTATTTGGCAACGATTATTTTATGACATTATGTGGCCGGGCTGTTATCGTTTGATATTATTGATGTCCTCATTAAAAAAAAACGACAGTGTTAGTTTATGACCTCAGGTTATACTCGGAGAATACAAAAGATAGCTTAAAGCACGTAGCCGAAGGCCGATTATCTGGCTAATGCTTTTAACCTCCACTTTGACACAGCACTGCAGAGGAATCAGATCTTTTTTTTTTTTTTTTTTCCACAGGAGAAAATCGCCGGATCCCCACCCGCGCGGCAGGTGGGGTATGTGGGAGTTGAACCCACTAAAAACTCCTGCCGCTCACAACCGGCGCCCTACCTCGGACCGGGCCGGAGCCCAGTCGGGGCTATTGAAACGGCGGGACAGGGTTGACGCAGAGCACATTACATCCATCCCACCGTCCCACGGACGCCGGACCGGTGGCCGCCAGCGACACGACCACCGGTTCCCTCGTTCAGCGGGCCGAGAGCCCGCTTTGATGGCGCCGCGTTACACCTTCCCCTAGAGCGGTCGGGGGAACGCGGTCTACCATCACCCGGCTTCCTATTGCGGGTGAGCGTGCCAAGCACGCCACGCCACGTCTGGGTCTCTCCCCGCACAAAGCGGGTGGGACCCCTAGCTCTTAGGGGGCCAGGTCACGGATACGACCCCGGTCCCGACCCCCTGCTCGGCGGCGGCGGGTTTCTGCGTAGTGAGGAGAGCTTTCCCTCACTCGCCCCGCCGCCTCTTTCTGCGAGATGGTGCACTCGCAGAAGTCGAGCATAGCCTTCCATGACTCATCGCTGCCAAGCATCGACGCCACGACGCCAGGCAGCGACAAGTCAGGTCCTATCTTTGCGACCAGGACACGGCGCTGCACCTCCCACGCGGGGCAGACAGCGAGCGTATGCTCCGCCGTGTCCAGGTCGTGTCCACAATGGTGACACCTCGTCGTCGGCTCAGCCCCTATCCGGCGCAGGTACTTCCCGAAGCATCCGTGCCCGGTCAGCACCTGCACCAGACGAAAGGTGAGACGTCCTTCGCCACGATTCACCCAGTCATCAAAGACCGGGTAAACCGCCTCGACGGTCCGTAGCCCCCACGTGGGGTTGGCCAATCGCCTCGACCACGACTCGAGCACGGACCGCCGAGAATGGGCCTTCCGCGCCCGCAGCTCACTTTCGGGGAGACGCGCCACGCCCCGAGCACGAAGCTCGCTGCGCCACCGATAGTCGGCAGCGAGCGACTCCGCCTCCAGCTCCCATGGCGGCGTCCCCGCCAAAACACACGCCGCCTCGAAGGAGACGGTGCGATATCCGCGGATGACCCTGACGGCAATGGTGCGCTGCGGCCGGCGCAGGAACCGAGCCATAGTGGCCCGGTTGCGCGGCTCAGCCCACACAGGTGCACGTACAGGGCCATCGATCGCACCACCCCCGCGTAGAGGCGGCGCACAACCTGATCCGGTCCCCCAATATTCGGGAGCAGCCGGCTCAAAGAACCGGCCGTCCTCATCAATCGGGGGACCAGCTCCGCAAAGTGAGCACGAAAAGCCCACCGGCTGTCCAGCATGAGGCCGAGGTACTTCAACTGCACCCCGACCCCTATCCGGACGCCTCCAACCACGATGTGGGTGTCAACGGGTGGCGCCCTCCGCGGCCCGTGAAACCACAGAGCCTCGGATTTACTGAGCGCCACGTCGAGACCCAGCCTCCTTATCCTTCCGACGACGAGGGCCACTCCCGCTGTGGCGAGACGGGCAGACTCCCTATAATCATCCCCCCGGGCCACGACCAACGTGTCGTCCGCGTAACAAATAACGCGGAGGCCCGGGAGGAGGGCGCCCCTCAGCACCCAGTCGTACCCGATATTCCACAAGAGGGGGCCGAGAACCGACCCCTGTGGAACACCACGCACGACCGGAAAACGATGAAGGGTCCCACCGTACCCGGTACATACGACCGACCTGGCCCCCAAATAGGACCCAACCAGCCGGCGGAGGTAGAGGGGCACTCCATGCCTCTCCAGTGCCCCCCCTATCACGGTCCAGGGCAGAGTGTTAAATGCGTTGGCGATGTCAAGAGACACCGCCAGCGCCGCCCCACCCCGAGAAACGGCCTCGTCCGAGAGGGACCGCACGCGAAGAATTGCATCCACGGTCGAACGGCCCTCCCGGAAGCCGTACTGCTCCGCCGACAGGTCAGGCCCCACCCCGACCAGGTGCCGAACGATGCGGGCAGCCAGAATACGTTCCAGCAACTTTCCCGCCTCGTCCAGCAGTACGATAGGACGATACCCAGCGGCTGTATCCACCGGGCGCCCCTCCTTCCTGAACAACACAAGTCTACCCGTCCGCCAGAGCGACGGAAACCGTCCCGACTCCAAGCAGCCATTATATAGCTCAAGGAGCCGGTCCCCCAGGGCACCGAGGGCCAAGGCCAATACCCGGCCGTGGACTCCGTGCGGGCCGGGGGCCGTGTCTTTCGCAGTCATCTTGACAACGGCCACCCGGAGCTCTGCCTCGGTAATACGGGGCACCTCAGCAGGAGCTTGGCCGTCGACGGTGTCAGACGGCCCGCCCATAGCGGGAGGGACAAAACCCTCCCGCTCCTGCGGGAACAACGCCGAAACGATGTCCCGCAGCTGCTGGGGCTGGAGACGCTCAGTCATAGAGGGAGCCCACGGGCGTAACTTGCCGCGTACCAATTTGTATGCACGGATCCGCTTCGAGCGCCTCCAAGAGTCTCTCCATGTTCTGCTCCTTGGCCCGCCTGATGGCCAGCCGCAGGGCGTCCTTCGCAGCGCGATATTCGCGGTGCAGCCGAGCTTCCTCCTCCGCGAACGCGACGGGCTCGTCGCGCCGCAGGCGGCGGCGACGGCGGTTTCTAGTGCACTGGCGGCTCGCCCGAATGGAGACCGCACGCAGTCTTGCAATTTCGGGCGACCACCAGGGCGACTGTCGCCGTCCAGAGTGCCGAGAGCCGACCCGGGGCATCGAGGCATCACATATGCGGTGCATCGCGCCCCGGAACCATTCGGCCTCGGTTTCCACATCGACAGGTTGTGGGCGCGTGGGCGCCCACGCCGCCACCATAGAGGCCTCCACCAGGAGCTCCCTGCTCAGGAGCTTCAGTGCCCACCTAGGGAATGACCGGGATGCACTCTGCGGGGGGTCAACCCCGCGGGCACCTGCAGCCGGTGTCGGCGCGGGGGCAGAAAGATCGTACCGGATATACCGGTGATCGGACAACGATTCCGCCCCCACCACCACTCTCCAGCCGAGGATGCGCCGTGCGACGGGCGAGCTCGCGAACGTCAAGTCCACGATAGACTCGCCCGTCCACCGCACGCAAGTCGCGATCGAGCCCCTATTAACGATACAGAGACCGACCGCGACCGCCCACTCCTCCAGCAGCCTACCACGAGCGTCCGTGAATGGGGAACCCCAAGCGACAGACTTCGCATTGAAGTCCCCCGCCAGTATCACTGAACGGGGAGCGAGTTGACGAGTGATCACCTCTAGCCCGTCCAGGAACCGCTCGAACTCGACGGTAGGCCGATTCGGAGAAAAGTACACCCCGATCACGACGATATTCTCTAATTGTACCGCGACGATCCCGGGGCCCCTGGTCACCATCGCCAGGGGGGGGACCATCGCGGATCTTCTGATATGTATGGCCGCCACGCCATCAACGTCCCCAAAGCAACAGTCATCCGCTGGGGGAACGAAGTATGGCTCGGCGACCACAGCCACGTCAATTGACCACTCCGCCATGGTCTGGAGCAACATGTCCTGAGCCCCAGCGGAGTGGTTCAACTTTCCCTGCAGGAAGCGATAGGTGTGATCCATTAAGGCTGAACCACATCCATCGCTCCCTCCCCTACTCCATTGCCCCCGCTATCGGGCGCGAACGCCTCAGCGGAGGACAAAGTGCCGGCCGGTGCTCCCCCGGCCAACCGCTTCTTTTGACGCCGCTTAGCTTGGCGGCGCCGATTTCGTTCTGCATTCTTGCTGGCCGGAGGGCAGGCCTTGCCCCCGGCCCGGTGGTCAGCCTTGCGCCCGGCCGCCGCACATAATAAGCAATGCGGCGCAGCCGAGCACACAGCCGCCTTGTGTCCCGGCTGACCACAGCGAAAGCACAATCCGCTGCGGTCAACCGCACTCACGCATTTAGCGAGGCAGTGCCCAGTGCTGAAGCATCTAAGGCACCGCCAGGCGCGTGGTTCGAGAAGGCGCACGCGGGCCGCTATCCAGCCCACGCGCAACCTGCCCGGTTCCCCCGACGGTCTCCCGGGTGGAGGAGCAGCCAAGGAGGTGGCCGCCTCTACCGGGCAACGCACCCAAACAGAGCCAGCCCCGGTATAACCGAGGCGCAGCTCGCCTACAGTTATATTCTCCAGGGCGCAGTTGCCCCGGGCGGCAATAGCCGCCGCCACCTCATCCTTAGTGGTGCAGTCGTCCAGGCCGGTCACTCTCAATTCAGCCATTTTGACCGGCCTGTGCACTCGAACCTCCTCCTCAGGCAGAACCGTACGGAGCTTCGCCGCCAGACGCTCCGCGATGCCGGAACTATCGGCACCGGGACACTCTAGTAGCTTGGCCCCATTGGCCGTCAGCCTACAGCGGAGGCCCTCCCCCGCCCCGATCTCGTCTAGATCAATAGCCGCGCGCGCCCGGGAGACTACATCTCCGTATGACACGCCCTTGGCCTCGGCGGCCGGCAGCAGCGTTAAGACCACTGCCGCCGACCGCGGCGCGCGCGACGACTTCTTCTTCGTCTTCTTTTTCTTGGCGGCCACAGGCGCTCGACCCTGTTGGGGAGCAGCCTGAGACGCCGCAGTGGCCGGTGCTCCACCCACTTGGGGAGCTGTCGGTACGGCCCTCTTGGCACCCCGCCGGGCCACCACATTCCACCCTTCGTCCATGTTAGACGGGGGCGGGGGCAGCGGACGGGGTTGAGGCGCTTGCGATGTGCACTTCGCGTTAGCGCCGCCCCCCCCGCTTGGCTCTGTCTCGCCCCGGGCCCGCCCTAGTGGCTGGAGCCTGTACGGGGGTGGAGCGGGTCACTGCAGCACCCGACACCGCGGCATGTGTAGACGCAGGCCGTTCAGCGTCACTAGCGACAATACGTTTCGCTTCGAGAGCCGCCAGCCCGCCACCCAGCCTTTCCATTACAGCCTGGACGGTGCGATCGATAATCTCGTCCAGGCTGTAGCAATTCGGTTCCGGCAGGCCCACGATCCGTGGCCCCGCGGATCCCTGCTGCCGCTCGACGGCCGCCGCCTCCCTAGACCGCGGCGACGGGAGACGCGAACGCCGCTGTACCGCGCGCGATGGTGGCAGCACGGGCCACGGGTCGCCAGCCGCCGCTGAGGGACAGGGACCCCGAGGGACCCCGGAGACCAGCGGCGACACCGCCGGCACAGATGCCGGAGGAGTCCGCGACCCAGCGGCACGTGGCAACGCGGGCGACGACCTCGTGGCGGCTACCCGCTTGGTAGCAGCAACCCTGCCATCGGGCCGCTGCTGCGCCTGTAGCTGTGCTCGGAGCCTCGAATTCTCCGCCATCAGCTGCACCACCTGGTCATTGGCGGAAGCAACCGAAGGCAGAACCTTCGAGACTCGCGAGACGACTTCCCGCAGCCTGCGGCCAGCAGCTTTGGTTTTGGCACTGGTCGCCGCATACGACTTGACGGTCTTCATGGCCCTGCCTATGACCAAGGCAGGGTCCCGAAGACCGCCCTCCTCCTCTTTTGTCGTCCGCCCGTCCAGCGAGGCGACAGACATCGACGCCGATGACGGCGCCGGTGACGGTGCGCCCTTCCCCCGAGCGGGTCTCCCTTTAGGGGGCGGCATCTCCTCCGCGGCAGAGGCCGAATCGGAGACTACCACCACTTTCTCCGGTGGGGCATCCGTGTCAGAGGACGACGTTTGCCCCTCCCCTTCGCGGGAAGAAACTCCCCTCGACTTTCTCTTCCGCCTAACTTTCCCTTTCGGGCCAGCCGCCTCACAGTCGCTGACGAGCGCAGAGCGCGTCGAGCCAGCGCTGGCACACCTCGGTTCGACGGGTTTTCCGCTGCCCGTCGCACAGCCCCCTTCATCGTGGCATGCTTTGCCCCCCCCAGAATACGTGGGGCAGCATGCTCCCACCGAGGTGGAAGCACGGAGGGATTCTCCACCTAGAGTGGTACTCTCCTGGGGTAATTTTTTCGTTAAGTCTGCCATCATTTATTTATTCCTTTATTATTTAACCAGGGGTCGGTCCCCTGGGACGGCCCTCACGACTGGACACCCTCCAGCCACTCATCCCATCACCGGGCACGTCACAGGCTTAGGATTAGGGCATTTTTTATAGAGGTTTGCATCCTCGCGGCCCCTACTAGGCAGCGGCCCCCGCCCCCCACCAAGTGGGGATTACGGTATGGGACAACCCTTGGGACTAGACTCCCTCCAGCCATTCATCCCATCGTCAGGTGTCAAAAACTTGGGATTGGGGCATTTTTTATAGAGGTTCGCATCCTCACGGCTCCTGCTAGGCAGCAGCCCCCGTCCCCTACTCGGTAGGGATTGCGGTGTGCTTCTTCGAAGCCACGCCGGTAAACCGGTACCCCCCTTTGGGGGGCCTTCCCCTGTAGCCGCCAAGAGGCAGCCGGGGACATGGCAACCAGCGACCGGAAGGGAGTGCCCTCCGGTTCACTTCTCATCCACGTGGGGTCTACCATTACTGACAGACCCACACGTCTGACCACGGTGTGGCCACGCCGGCGTACCGGTACCCTCCTCTGGAGGGCCTTCCCCTTTAGCAGCCAAAGAGCTGCCGGGGACATGGCCTAGCATCCAAGAGGGCTCCAGAAGGGAGCCCTCTCCCTCCTCACGCACCCTTTGTCCAGCAAAGGTGGGAAACGGGAACACGGTGTGCAGTCTTCTTTGTTCACGGCACCCCTGTGCAGACAACGCTGCTCCACGGTATCGGGGTGCACGCTTAAGCCCCACCGCCGCGACAAGGCGAGACCACGTTCGGTGGGGAGAGGAATCACATCTAGTAAGTCTCTGAAAAATAGTACGACTTAATTAATATTTGTTAATACTCCAAGAACACGCAAGTTCTCAGGCTGCTCAATAATGCTTTAACGTTACAACTCTTAAGTTAAAACAAAATATTCTACTGGCTTCTATAAGGGTGTTTTTGTTTGCCTGTGTATTATTAAATTTATTCGGACAAGATGCAGTACTCTGTTCCCTTGAAGCATTGTCTTAGAAATAATGTAAGTATATCTGATTATTTCGCTGAGATGGATACGCATGAACATATACACCTGCTCTCAAATTCAAGCACAAATACGCACCCATCCACATAAAATACAATAAATACAAATAAAGAAAAGTGACTTTCATAATTTTAATCTTACGGTCGGGTCTTGTAGACGTTGTGCTGCCCTAAAATAAATAAGTCACAAATAAAAATAAAAAAAACAATTAATATTTGTGGTCAAGGATACAAATATACTTTAATGCTTTCTGACTTCTCCCTTTACTTAGACTAGAACACTTTGCGTATTGCGAAATTTTATGATTCCAATTCAACTGGCATATGTGAGGTACAAAGTACGTTTTTATGAGTTATGAAACATTAGATATTTCGATTGCGTTGCTTATGGATCTTATTTGATCGAGTAGCTTAAGTTTTTTTCTTACCGCCGCCGATCTCATTATTTTACACTATTTAAATTAATACCGCAACAACCGTACTCGTTCGCAAGTAAAGCTTTTTCAGTTTTTTTTTTGTTTTTGAATAACGGGTTCCTAAAAAGCGTAAACTATTTTTTATTTACGATTGGAAAATTACTGGTGGCCTTTTTGGTTCCACCAGGACAGGTGGGCGAGCACGTGCTCTGCCAGGAGGGATGGGATTTGATAACAGCTACCCGAGCACCCCTAGAGGAGACCTAACAACTCAAGAGCAGATCCGGCGAGAAACTCTGCAGGTTGATGTTTGTGTTAGGTTGCACGTCGAACTCTTTGCGAGTACCGTCAGCGGGGTCCCTAAACCTGCTCCTTGTGTTAGAGCTGAAGGCGTCTAGTGCCAAGGTTAATGGATCTGATGGATCCGTAGGGGCGTGACGTAAGCCGGTTGCAGCAGAATAAAAATATTATAGTATTTTATTTATTTATTGCTTAGACGGATGAACGAAAGCACAGCTCATCTGGTGTTAAGCGATTACTGGGACTCGTAGAAATGAAGTTAATGCCACCAGTCATCTTGAAATTTGTGGTCTAAGTTTCAATTGAATTCTACAAAATAGGAAAGGGCGGTGGTACCTACCTGAGCACGCTCAAAGGACTGGTAATTACGCAAATTAATATTGTGCAGGTTTGAATTTTATCACGCTAATTTTAATTTGATGATGATTTGGATAGCGATTGCGATTCTAAAATAATTTAGAACTAGTATTTAGTCTTTAATGTGTACATTAGAAACACTAAGCGCCTTAAAAGTGCTTAAAGCCACTTTAAATAAATATTGCTGCAATAAAAAGGCAGGCGTTTATTTTTCAAGGTAAAGAAACGCGACAATAAGATTGCCTTTTTGGTTGAATTTTTAGTGACCCTGCAAACTATAGGGATCCAGATTCAATTATCGGTCGTATTTTTATTAAAGGTTTTGTTTGACGTGATCCCGTCATCTTTTTTTTTACTATACCACCGCCTGCTACCGGAACAGAGTTAATTCACACTATCTAGAGCAGGGATGGCCAACTTGATTAGAACCAAGATCTACTCTTTACTGACGTAGCACTCTACAATCAACTAATGACATTTATTGAAATTTAGTGAAACAATGTAGTTCAGTATTCAAATAAACAACTTTTATTGAAAAGATTAACATAAAGCTGAAATTATACCTATATTAAAAGAGAACTATTGTGTGGAAGAGAGGATAAATAATATGACGTAGTGGTCATTAACAAGTGATACCAGTGAAGATGATCCGTGCAGCAATTGCTGAATACGTTGCGTAGGATGTTATATGTATTTATACTTTTTTGTCTTGCCACGATCGACTGAACTAATAGCCACGATCGATCGGTCGATCGCGATCTACCGGCCACCCCTGACCTGACCACCCCACTCCGTTTATCCACAGTGGATTTCTAAAGATACTTTCTTCCACACACCATCCTGATTTGGAACGTACTTCTGTCCACGATTTTTTCTGAGCGTTATCACATGTCTTTCTCGAAGCGAGGTTTGCGCAAATTGCTCAGCTATGAGCAGCAGTTTGACTGTGCCCGTAGCATTGCTATATTCATGAGCAACGGTAACCAATCACCATCAGGCGGGCTGTGTGCAGACGTATTCCCAGTAAGCAGATTAAATTTAATGGAAATGAAAAAAAAAGGTTCGAGCTAATAGAGTTTTCTGGATTTGATGGTAATTGATCTTATCCGGTGTGCGTGTTTCCTGTACTTCTAACACAGGAATATGGAACTTTTGTAACTAAGTTATAACCACTGACAACCACTATCCTATATAGACTTCCACGAAGATATTAGACGAAGATATGTCTCAACGACATTATCTTATTTTATTTGTAATCAAAGATATAAATATACTTTAATGCTTTCTAACTTCGCTAGAACACTTTGCGTATTGCCAAAATTTATGATTCCAGTTCAATAGGTATATGTTAATATAAGTTTCTATGAGTTATAAAATATATTATATATTGCGATTGCGTTGCGTATCTGCTTTGATTGAGAAGCTTGAGGTTTTTTTCCTTCCGCCGCAGATTATTTTGTACTAATTTTAAATTCACCCCTGTACACGTTCCCGAATTGAGATTTTTTTTAGTTTTTCTTTTCGTTTTCAAGAACGGAACCCTAAAAAAGCGTAATCTGGTTGTAGCAGAATAAAATCTTATACAATTTGATTTATTTATTGCTTAAACGGATTAACGAGCACACAGCTCAACGTCTGTTTTCTCAGTGAACGCAGAATGGTTTTGAAATGCCAGACACAGTCGAGACGGCATAAAAAACGTTCCAATACCAATAGACCCCTTCCGCATACGAATTTGAATATTACTATAGCACTAGAAGAAATTTAGTAGACTCAAATGCGACGTTGTTCTCATTACATAAAATAGCTATTTGTCGTGGGTTTGTCAGATTAATTGATAATTTTTATATATGTACCTACTAGAAAAGTTACTGCTGTGGTGTTGTTTTTATTAAGCTTAGTCATACACATTTTACTAATTAGTGAGGCTTGAACTTATACGGTATATATATCGCTGTCCTGTTTACCGTGAAGCAGTCATGCGTTCAAGTGAAAAAGACAACTGTCTGAACTGTCATACCGAAACAGTTCAGATTTTGACGTCACCTTTGAAGGTGGTGAGTGACATTGATATGTCAATGAACATCGGATGGACCGGATACCGACATGTAATCAAGTACAAATCAAGAGCGGGTTAATTAATTTGTTTTTATTCATTTTGTAAATCTGTTTAATTAATTCTGTAAATAAAAAATAAAAAACTGATTTAATTACTAAATGTAAACATTATTCAATTTTTTTGCTTTTTAAAAGATAAGTAATTAATTGTAATCGTTTGAACAAGCTGAAGCCTAATAAACTGTTTTTGTTTTGTTAAAGATGACGTCAACAAAGTTGATATACGTTGGTCAGTATGGTCATTGTTCTTCAAGCAAGGTGACTTGTGGCGTGACTCATTGACATGGACGCACTTTATCTTATCGTATTTTCTTTCTATGAGTGGTATTGTAGAAGCACAGCATTGTGTGAGTAGAAGGCACCAGTCGTGAGCTCTCGTTAAAAGAGCGGGGGGCGTCTGCGCATCGTAGGTATACTTAGGCTAAAATTAAATCGATCTCTCATGGTATTATCTTTCTTTTTTTTTATTGCTATATGGGTGGACGAGCTCACAGCCCACCTGGTGTTAAGTGGTTACTGGAGCCCATAGACATCTACGACGTAAATGCGCCACCCACCTTGAGATATAAGTTCTAAAGTCTCAAGTATAGTTACAACGGCTGCCCCCACCCTTCAAACCGAAACGCATTACTGCTTCACGGCAGAAATAGGCAGGGCGGTGGTACCTACCAGCTCGGACTCACAAGAGGTCCTACCACCAGTATCTTTTTTATAATTAAACTTCGCTCGATTTGGGATTTCAAAATTTATTAGTAATGTTATAAGATACGCATTCTTAATGATATATCGGAACGAAAACTGCCTCGTCTCAGCTTAAACCATATTTGTAAAAAATTGCTCATTAGAATGTAAACAAATATTTTAGTAATGCACTAAAATAATTTATGTATAATATTTTCAAAGTAGAGTTTGTTTTTATGTGTCGGTGCATAAGCACGTGCACAAATTAAAAAGTTCCCTTGTTTATTTATAGAGATAGTATTAGCAAATTGTACACGAATTTCATACAATTAATTTAAAAAAATGTTACGTGAACATAAGATACAAATCAACTAAAGATATTAATATCAAATATTAAAATTCCAGTGTGTTTTCCACAAATAGCTTGGAATTTTTTTTTTGCTAGATGGGTGGACGAGCTCACTGCCCACCTGGTGATAAGTGGTTACTGGAGCCCATAGGCATCTACAACGTAAATGTGCCACCCACCTTGAGATAATATAAGTTCTAAGGTCTCAGTATAGTTACAACGGCTGCCCCACCCTTCAAACCGAAACGCATTACTGCTTCACGGCAGAAATAGGCAGGGCGGTGGTACCTATCCGCGCGGACTATCAAGAGCTCCTACCACCAGTAATTACGCAAATTATAATTTTGCGGATTTGATTTTTATTACACGATGTTATTCCTTCACCGTGGAAATCAATCGTGAACATTTGTTGAGTACGTATTTCATTAGAAAAATTGGTACCCGCCTGAGATTCGAACACCAGTGCATCGCTCAACACGAACGCACCGGACGTCTTATCCTTTAGGCCATGACGACTTAAATGTGCAGATAACTATCAACGCCATTTGAGAGGATGTATAAAATGATAACAACAATTTAACCATAATGTGAAAAACCACAGAAGTCTGCATAATTAAACATTTTTTTATAAAGCACACCTTTATTAAATGATACGCAACAACATTATTATTCTTTTAATTTTGCAACTATATTTCTCACTATCGTTCCCTTATAAATTATAAAAAATTCATCTCTTACCGCAACTCCAACTTGATTAGAAGCAAGATCGACTGTTGACTGACGAAACCATCTGCGATCTAACAATGTCATTCCTTGAAATGTAATGAAACAATATAGTTCAATATACAAATAAGTAGTATATATTATAATATTTTATTAAAAATATTAGCATACAACTAAAATTTAACCTTGCAGCATTGCGTTTGAGCATCTTGCCCTAATTTTTTAAAATCAGGTTGGTATTTGGAAATTGCTATCCACAAAGAATCCAAAGTATTGGCGTTTGTCAAGCAAAGACGGTGTTAATTTTTTATTTGTTTTAAGTAGGAAAATGTTGATTCACATAAATATCACATATAATCATCAACATCAAATTATAACATATTTAACAAATGGTACAAGAGGAAGATGATGTGCGCCGCAGTTCATGATTACATTGCGCAGTCTGTTCTATGTATTTATATTTTTTGCATTGCCGCGATCGACTGGACTAATAGCCGCGATCGACCGATTGGCCACCCCTGATCTAGATGAACAGAGGAGATCCTGACATGTAAGTTTTAGTCTAAATTGTATTGTGTAGGTATTGTAAAATAGTTTCAAACCTGGGAGCATGACCTCATGCATCGACTTCAACAAAGTACAATGCTTCTGACCGCTCCAAAGTGAAACTTGTTTTGACAAATTCAGAATTAATTGATAAGATTGGCCAATTAAATAATCTTTTAAATTTCATAAAAGACTTAAAACAAAAATTTATTTTGATTTCACTGTTTCGATTGTTTTTGATTGAAATCAATGGAAAGGAACGGTATTAAAATTAATTTTAATTAACTAATTACTACGTAAATTAATTATTTAAAAACAGAAATTGATTGACATAACTATCTATATCTATACTAATATTATAAAGAGGAAAGATTTGTTTGTTTGTTTGTTTCGAATAGGCTCCGAAACTACTGGACCGATTTGAAAAATTATTTTTCCATTAGAAGCCGACATTGTCCCTGATGAACATAGGCTACTTTTTTTCATTTTTTTTTATTTTTTTTTTTTGGTTTCATGTGTGTTTTAATGTTTCCGAAGCGAAGCGAGGGCGGGTCGCTAGTTGTATTATAAATATGTTAAGTTATTAATGTGTTGTTTAATTGAATTATTTTAGCATAAATGATTTAATTCTATTTATTTGCACATTAACCGGATCCAGTGATAAAGGACGTATTTACATAATGTATGTGTGCAATGGTTCATGCACAAAGTCAGACTTTCGAAGTTCAAAACTTACCAAGGTTACTTCTCAGTTTTGATGACGTTATGCTCCTTATTTGAATAGATACATATTGAAAATATTTATTTACAATACAAATGAAATAATAAAGTAATTTAGATAAATATTTTTGAAAGTTAAGGTATATAAGGTATAAGGAAGGAATCGATAGTTTATGTGTTTGTAAATTTTAAAAGTAAACACCCAACATAATGAAATTGCTTTTATCGCGTGTTTATTGTAGGTAATCTTTTTTTTTCGACTTCTGACTTTAAACCAGTAAAAGAGTTTTAATTAGGCATGTCTACAAGCTCGCGAACACCGGAGAAGATACAAATTATCCAACGTTTGGGAAATGTTGGTCTTAAGCTGTTACTTAACTTTGTCAACTGATTGCGATTATTTAAGGACAACTAGCTGATACCCGCGGATTCGCCAAGAAAAATGTTTATTTTTCCTACTGTGTCTGGTAATTTTTCTAAAAGTAATAAAACTGTTTCCCGTGGGAGTGACATGATTTTTCGGAATAAAACTTAGCCAGTGTTCCTTCTGCTGACTTAAAACTATCTATTAAAAAAACATTACAATCCGTTTCGAGGTAAAAAAAGGAAAAAACAAACATTTCAACATTAGTACTCAGTTCTTCATATTACGAACCACGGTTTTTTTTTTTAATTTCACTTTCACTCCATCTGTTAAGCGTGCTTTTGAATACTTCTAGTAAAATTCCTAACAATGCTAGAGGAAGCAAAATATGATCATCTTCAGGAAGTTGTCTGTTGTCAGCGGAGCGTTTAGACAACGTTAGGTTCCAGGTTTCAACTATAAATTGTCAACTTCTTTTTTTTATGAAGGAATTATTGCTGGTGTCCCGGAGGCCTTTCCAGTTTCACCAGGACAGGTGGGTGAGCAAAGGCTCAGCCAGGAGGCGTGGGGCTTACTAACAGTTGCCCGAGCGCCTCCAAGGAAACCTAACAACTCAAGAGCAGCTACTCCGCGAGTGAATCTGCTACCGGATCTGAATTGCGACCCATTGAGAAGATCCGGCGAGAAACTGAGCGGGCTGATGGATGTGTTAGGTTGCACGACGAACCCTTGCCGAGTTCGACGAGTATGATTACCGGGGTCCCTTAGCCGGCTCCTAGTGTTAGAGCTGAAGGCGTCTAATGCAAGGGTTATTGGATCTGATGGAACCGTAAGCACGTGTCTAGGGCGTCGACGGTGACTGGCTTCCGCGTGGGCAGGATTCGGGGAGTAGTCAGCGGCGGCAACGATAACGCGATTATCATGACGCATAGCCTTATCGAAGTAACGATCCGACGTTGACTTCAGATATTTACGGGTCGATTCGAGGCCCAGGTCGTCGCGTAGGTCGACGTTCCTGACGGACCACGGTACTCCGACGGCTAACGCGCAAAAATCTAATTGGAATGTGTTTATATGTATGCACCACACTCGCGTATGTCATGATGGGTCGTTTGCAAGTTTGTAAAGTGTGACCTTACTCCGAAGGGACATTTTACTCCCCTTACAAATCATAGAATAAAGTCTGCCGAGAATAAACGCGAAGCGGTCGCGGACAGATTTCATGTGCGGGCGGAATGTCATCGATGCATCCAAGATGACTATCAGGTACTCGACCTTCTTGACCTAAGATATTGATTCACCTAAGAGGGTGATCAGGGGCAATTGCCAACTACAGTTGACTACTGTCAAACTAGCCGTGCGGGCTCACGATATGCCCTACCACCAGTAAATGCTGGTTTGCATTACTATTACCTTACGGTAAGGTACAACAAGAGCGCTGCTGCTCGTCCCAATGACTTGTACGACACTCACGGGAAGTGACGTGGTTTTCTTATTATAAGCCAAAATCCACAGAAAAAAGAGAAAATCGAATTTAGGTGTGTTTAAAATTATTTACCTATTTTGTTCTATATGGTTAATAATTACGTGCATAATTTATAATCCTCTTTATCCACTGTTCTTTGGTAATTACGATAAGTAACTTATGCGCGAAATTTCGTTTTTTTTTTTTGTTGAAGAGTCAGACAGTGATTGAGTCATGGCCTTTTCAAAAGTATTGATTGGGTAAATTCATAAAAACATGAGTGTTTTGCAGTGAATATAAATATTGAACTTTTTGTAGCTTCTTTTATTTATTTTCAAAAGCGTGAAAGACGCACTAGTAATTGAAATTTATATTTTTATTTACGAAAATGCAAAAAAAATCTATAATTGAATGTTCACCTGTGTTTTTTGTTCATTTTTATGACAGTAGGTATTCTATAGGGCGAGCCCTTGGGTTATTCATAAGGCCAACGGGTCACGGAATCGCGCCCACACTCAGATTCCGGTTGCCAAGTAATAGCTTATAATATTTATTGAGCTTGATTTGTACGAGTATACTTAATAAAGCACAACAGTTTATTTAGCATCGGTTTACTTATATCTACTTATGATTTTGTTCTTCTTATAGAAAGCCAATTATATTAAGTTCAAAATATGTAGGTATATCGGCTACTTATGACTTCCGGTGGTAGATTCTGCGAAGCACTGCTCTTGCTAGGGTCAGTGTTAGCAACTCTCCGGTTTGAATCCCGCGAGCTCACCTACAAACGTTAGGGCGAAGCTGAAATAGCCGCTCAAGGGTATCAGCATAGGTAGGAAAAAGAAAAAAAGAAAAAAAAAAATACTTATGACACTTAGGTGATTAAAACGGTTTTTTCTTAATCATATTTTGATGAAATATATTTTTGGAGGTAATTTACCGTTTTCTTGACTAGAAATGCAGGTTAGCTACCACCACGCATGTCTCTGCGTGTCGAATAATACACTTTGCTGTTAACTACATAAAATAATTGAGGTTTTGCGATTAAAAACTTGGTAACTTTTACTGGTGGTAGGACCTCTTGTGAGTCCGCGCGGGTGGGTACCACCACTCTGCCTATTTCTGCCGTGAAGTAGTAATGCGTTTCGGTTTGAAGGGTGGGGCAGCCGTTGTAACTATACTTGAGACCTTAGAACTTGTATCTCAAGGTGGGTGGCGCATTTACGTTGTGGATGTCTATGGGCTCCAGTAACCACTTAACACCAGGTGGGCTGTGAGCTCGTCCAGCCATCTAAGCAATAAAAAAAAAAAAAAATTACTTGTGTTGTCATTCGACGATTCACAGCTCATTAAACTACTTATAGACTAAACAATAAACCATGTTTTCAATACCTATTCATAATAAATTGTTAACGAATGAATATTTTAAAATGACTCATTTATTTTAAAAGGCTACGAAACTCATTTACGTTTTGTGAAGTATGTCCATTGTACTAAGTTTATTATCTACTTTTCGTTCTAGTATTTTTTGAGTGATCTCTGAAAAATAAATGGACATAAAAATAATGTAACTTGGTAGACTTATACACTCTTAACTAGCATACTTTTTATTTGTTAGATGCGTCCTGTCGTTTCGTAGGGTTGTGCTTTTTACTTATGCAGACTTTGTATTGGCCTTGTAAAATCTCTAATACTAACTTTAAAAAAGCATGTTGATGCTTTGATCCGTACTAAATAAATAAAAAGGCTTAATATATTAATGACAATACAAATAAGAGATAGATCTTGGGAATACCATTACAGATTACTTTTTTTTGACAAGTGCATCGTTGCTTTGTCATTTTTATTTGTTTATTTATTGAATAAGTTACGATGTACTATCGATTATATTATGTGATCCGAAGGGAATAATTGACAGAAAAAGATTTCAACGCGCCATCATAAGCTCTTTGAACTCGCTTAGCATTTAATTCTTTAGTAATCAAATACTTTTCAGTGGTCATAAGTATAATACTGTTACTGGTGGTAGGACCTCTTGTGAGTCTGCACGGGTAGGTACCACCACCCCGCCTATTTCTGCCATGAAGCAGTAATGCGTTTCGGTTTGAAGGGTGGGGCAGCCGTTGTAACTATACTGAAACTTTAGAACTTATGTCTCAAGGTGGGTGGCGCATTTACGTTGTAGATGTCTATGGGCTCCAGTAACCACTTAACACCAGGTGGGCTGTGAGCTCGTCCATCCATCAAAGCAATTAAAAAAATAATAGTAATAAACTAAGGTATATTATTATTCTAATGCCACTACGATTTTGATCTAATATATCAAAATGGGTGGAACATTCATTACAAATTCTAGGGACTCGTATTCAAGTCATTCTGCGTTTGTAAAAAACCTTATACGAAAACATTCTAACAAAAACAAAGCACCGGGCCTTGACAATATATCTCTTACAACTAGCACAAATGTAACCTCATCTCATTAATAATTCATTCTTCCAGCATCCGTGATCGCAATGCTACACGCATAGATAGGTACTATGTAAATACGGTTATGTGTACGTGAACAATGGATGAGTAGTAGATTGTATCATCAAATGTTCGCCTTGATTTACAGCCGACGGGTGAAGTGTCCGCATACCTCCATGTCTTTATATAGTTAACGTAATAGCTGCAATCATAATATTATTAGCAATTATTACACTAATTTGTCCTTTTCCGAAGAGTGTTTACGCAAATGTCCATAAACGTTTGTTTTTACTGGTGGTAGGAGCTTTTGTGAGTCCGCGCGGGTAGGTACCACCATCCTGCCTATTTCTGCCGTGAAGCAGTAATGCCTTTCGGTTTGAAGGGTGGGAAAGCCGTTGTAACTATACTGAGACCTTAGAACTTATATCTCAAGGTGGGTGGCGCATTTACGTTGTAGATGTCTATGTGCTCCAGTAACCACTTAACACCAGGTTGGCAGTGAGATCGTCCACACATCAAAGCAATAAAAAATAAAAAAATAAAATTTGAAATGAACGTGCAACTTCCCTGAAGTCAAATAACATGCGAATTATATGGAAAGACAATGAGGTAATTAATTTTTGATTTTTTTGCCAGGAGCGATCGATAAATCTACGACCCACTCAATAGTTGTTGGCAGCGACGCTCTTGACCATCGGCAATTGGCATAATCAAGTCGTTGTAAAGATATTTAAAGTATAAAAATTTAAAGTTGTAATCTTTTAGTAACTTTTTAAGCTTATTAAGCCGAGAGCGATGAAAGCTATTTAACAAAATTAAATTATTATAATATTTAAAGACGATAATTAATTTCCGTGATCAATTAGGCATTAGTAGGTATATAAATTTACGTTAGATTTCATAGAGAGAAAAGTAAAAGTAACTAGAGTTAAAAATTTAAATAACTTTTTTTTATATTGAAAACCTTTTTTATTTTCATACTTTATTTTAGAAAATGACTATTAACTTATGTTCATTCACACGAAATATCACAATGTCTTAATTCAATCAAGTCTTGTATTTTCTAATGATTGCAATCTTATGTAGGCAACTTCATATTCTTTTTCTAAGCTGTCCTAGCCTCCGTAACCTGAAATATAAATACATGTATCATAAATATTATGTCGTGCAGGTTTTATTGTATAGGACAACCTTTACGAGTATACCAATTCAAATTATGACTTAGATCTCATGTCTCAAGATGCATTCACGTTGCAATGGCTTTACGCCGCATTGAGTAGGTCGTGAGCTCCTCTGCATAATTAGTTAGTAAAAATCCAATCGACTCCTTACTTCAAGACAAATTATAATCGGATTTTTTTTTGTTTGGCGCGTTTTTGCTGTGCAAATTTCATTCGCATTATTGTGATTTAAAGCACGGGAATTTTTTTGATTTGTTGTCCTAAGTATTCACCTTATGATGACGTCTATAGGCTCCGATAATCTGTTAGCTTAAGGTGAGTTGTGAACTGGTTTAGCCATTTGGCGGATAATAAATACTAGATGATGAGGTTTTTTTTTGATAACGCCATCTTGTTGTCTTTAAAGGGGTTAGTTGCCCTCAACTAAGAAAAATAGTATTATTATTCGCCAATAGATGTCGGGAAGAGTTGATTATTGAAAACACGAATAAAACAACATTTTCTGAAAATAAATTGTAGCCAGATCGATTTATCGCCCCCGAAATCCCCTGTATACTAAATTTTATGAAAATTGTTGGAGTCGTTTCCGAGATTGTATATATACAAGAATTTCTCGTTTAAAGGTATAAGATTTTAAAAGTGCTTTCGATTCAATACTTTCGGTCCTAATATTGTACCAATGCGTGATAATTATGCGATGACCACTGTAGTTTTAATTTTACCTACATACCTGCGGGCAAATACTGTCTGTGATCTATTGTCATATTGAGCAATGATTGTTTCTTTAATTACGTGTTGTTATGATCGAAAATCATCTTACCTCCTTTTGTGGGAAAACCAGCAGACGCGTGAGCTGAAGCAGTTGCATGCGCTGAGCCGCCATATCCAAAGGCTCGCGCGTCACTTATTGCACCTGCAACACTTTTTGCTGAAGCACCCGCAGCAACATTCTGCCCACCATTCCAACCATTTAAGTGGCCAGATTTCGAGTAAGCTAGTCCGCCAGCATGTCCAAGGTTTGAACTACTATCGTGGGAACCTCCATTAGAAACGCAGCCGCCTCCACAACCTCCAGAAGGTTTATCTTCGTGACCATGAATCCCAGTTTTCCCGTTGTAATTTCCATCAAATCCAGCAGACGCTGTAGCTGAGGCGACAGCAGCAGCTTGGGCAGTTGCCGTAGATATAATTCCTGCTTTGGGATTCCCTATTTCTCCGTTTGATTTACCAAAACCAGCTTGAAAATCTGTGGAAGTTCCGACACCGCTTGTAGTGCCGCTACCTAAAGCTTTATCACTGCCTTGACTTGTAGCAAATTGACTTCCTAATGCATGATTTGTTCCTAAGCCAGAATGTTCGAGCTTTCCATGATCGTGAGGCTGAAGAACGCCTGGTGGTCCTCCGAAACCTCCTGCATAAGCCACAGCTTCAGCTTGTGCTGTAGCACCGCTTGCAGCAGCAATTGCATGGTTGTCACAATTTCCTGAAGAACAGCTACTGGGAGTTTGTTGTGATGTTACAGGTTTACTAACAATTATGTTTTTAATTGGTACTTTAAATTCGTTTGGCTTTAATAGGCCGGATGGTCCACCGAATCCTCCATTATACTGTGGGAGCTCTTTGTCAGTGGAAGCAGGCTTATGATCAATATGTGAAGTAGTCCCAGCTCCAACTTGAATATTAGTTCCGAGTACATTATTGGTTGGCAATCTATTGGAGTCTGACAAAGTTCCAAAGTTCACAGGATGGGAGTCATGGGGTTTGACAGTTCCTGTAGATATTCCAAAGCTGCCAGAATAAGAAGGAAGACTTGGGTTCCCACTGTGAGTGGGTTTTACTTGATTGTGTACAACTTGTTGGGTACCGACAGCATTCGGTGTAAGTAAGCCTGATGGTCCACCAAAACCACCAGAATAGGTGGGTTGATTTTGATCTGTTGATGAATCTGCATTTGGTTTTTGAACTGCATTAGGTTTTGTGTTAATTCCAGTTGAAACGCCAGCATTAGAAGAAGCACCGACATTTGAATGAGATAGGCTATAATCATTTGGTTTCAAAAAGCTTGTTGTTGTACTTCCAAATCCTCCGCTATAATTTGGAAGTTTGGCATGATTAGCAGAGGAAGAGGCACAATTCGGCGTATTGCAATTGGATAAATTATTAGTATGAGTATTGTAAAATGGCGTAGATGGTACGATATTTGTTTGTTGATAGGGTATTGTAGGTTGTATTGGTGGGGCAAATCCAGGTTTTAAAACAGCGTTTCCAGCACAATCTCGTGTAGTGCAAGACGGAGTAAGAAGTACTGTTGAAGGAGGAGTTTCGTGAGACAAAAAATATTGTGGAGTTCCTGGATGTTTAGGAACTGTGGCAAATGTTGCGCCATTTGATTGATATGGTGGTAACGTAGGTAGTGGATTGGCGTAGTTTGGTGGAGATAAAGCGGCACCAATATGAGATGCATAATTTGGACCACTTGTACTAGGTCCACAATTTGCTGTTTTACAAGGAGTTATAGAAACTCCATGTTCGAATACAGGTTTGTTATCTATTTGTGTTGCTTCAGCTTCTTTGGCGCAATTTGGGGTATTACAAACAACAGTGCCAGTAGGATAATGTGTTGGAGAGTCTTGTATAGCTGTTGGGTATTTGATGAGGGTAACATCTACGTTGGTTGGTTTGTTATGTCCGGTGCATTTCCCAGAAGCACAACTTGACGAAATACCATCTAGTGATAAGTTACTGTTGTCGAATGGTGATTTGTCATTTGTTGGTTTGTTGAGAACAGATTGAATAGGCACATTATAACTAGATGGTTTACTTCCGGTAACAGTATTTTGTGCCGGATTACAATTCGGAGTCGAACAAGCAGAGCCGATATTTGGAGTCGTCAAATAAATTCCAGGTTTATGGACCCCCAGAGCAAAACTATCACCAGGTGATGCACTGGAGTCGTAATTGTATGTTTGACAGTTCGGCGTATCGCATTTTGTATCATGAAAGCCTTGGTTCAAATTTAAGGTGCCAGTCGTTTCAAGTGGCTTGGAATTGTGATCGACATGAGAGTGCTTACAACTTCCATGGTCACAATTGATGCCGCTACCAGTTTCAGTAGATCCATGGTGATAAGGAGATGGTGAAGATGTTTTATCAAAATTCAAATTCGATAAGCTTTGGGTCGGTTTTGATTTAACAGGTATATCATAAGAGTTGGGTGCTTTCGTTTGTTCGTAATTAGTTGCACACTGGCCTGACTTACAGTTTTCCACATTTGTCAAAACTTTTTCGGGAGTTGAATTACACTGCCCAGAGCCGCAATGTTTTTCAATATTCAAATTGTCTGATGTGCTTTGTGAACATTTACCAAATTGACATTTTGTATCAATGGTACTGCCACTACAGCTGAGACCTTCACACGGAGTGTTTGCACTAAAGCAATCCTTTCCAGAGCATGGAAGTTTATTTCCCCCATTATGGTGCGTGTGCGAGCCACTTGGGATAGAAGGGTGAGATGATACTGCTGCGTTTTGTTCGTCGTATGATGATTCGATACCGTTGACTTTGCAATTACTTCCAGAGCACGGAGTATTGTTTCTAGAATCACTAAGACTATGTGTACCACTTAAGTTGTCAGAGTGCGATGACCCTGAAGCAGCAGCACTCCCATATGATGAACCAGCTCCAGTGGTTCCACAGCCGTTTCCAGAACACGGAAATTTATTTTCCACATTTGTAAAGGTTTGTGGGCCACTTACGAATCCATCGTAGGATGACCCTGGTACGTTGTTACCACTGTATGATTGACCAGTTCCGATGCTCCCACAGCCGTTTCCATGGCAAGGTAATTTGTTTTCTGGGCCACTGTGACTTACAGAAGCGCTTAAAGCATCAGTGTGGGATAATCCGGCAGAGTTCGCAGCTGAGTTATATGTGTGCCCGGTTCCAACGATTCCAGGTCCATGGTTGCTAAGATCGGTATTAATGCCATTTTGTTTGCAGCTTCCTGATCCGCATCCATTAGCCTGCCCAGTTCCAGAAAAACTAAAAGAACTTGAACTCGAGCTAGAACTAGCGCTGGATGATGAGAAACTAGATGAAGATGATTTTGAGAAACTACCAGAGAAGCCACCACCCGGGGGTACAGAGAGTGGTAGTCCGGTTATGCCACCAATCGCTCCAGCTATGGCCCCTGACTCAGCTAAAACAAAAACGGATAAAGAGAATTTGAATAGTAAAAATAGTAGAAAAAATTTGAATAGTTTCGTATTATAAACTATAAATAGCTAGATCAGGGCTTTTTTCTCGAATACCCCCAGTAAAAAAACATAAGTTTGAGCCGTTGTCCATAAAAAATGTACAGATTTCATGAAGAAGTTCAGCAAATCGAGGCTGTATATTAGCTGCCCCTTGTTCACTGCCAATGCGTGATTCATACACGAACTGATAAGTCAGCCGCCATAAATTTTGTTACTAAGTGTATCCCCATATTATTAAGTAGCTAACTCACACGGATATCATATTTTTTGATAGAATATGCGGAATTAGTACGCAAATTTGATAACCAAAGTAATAATTCATATTAAAAAACGCGGTGATAAAACAAGCTTAAATAAAAATTCCGATATTACAAAAGGTCAAATTAACTGTTTTACTGAAAAGAGTAGGTAATTTCGGATCTTATTAATGTTATGGTAGTTTGTTTTGTTCGTTACTGAATATAAAAGTACTTAATTTTTACGATAATGAAAAACAATTTAAATTATTAGAATATGTTCATTGCACAGTAAACAAAAACTGGCAATTAGGATCGTTTAATTTTTTTATTAATATCAAGTATTAACGAGGTCGAAGACGTCCATTTACTTGCCGTAGTTTAAGCTTTTTTTTTATGGTTGAAGGAGGTAGTTCGAGCTTGTAGTAGGCCACAATCTTTCTTAGTAATTATCATCTATCATCTACATATATTTAAAAAGAAAAAAGAAAACAGTTCAGTACATTTTCTTCAGTTTATCAATCGATTTTCCTTTTTTTTGCCTTTAGTGTTATCATTAAAAATATTAATATTAAAATAAAGAGAAAGAATTTCAATGACAAAATAAAAGAGAAAATACATCACATAAAATGAAGGCAAATATATATATTATTTTTCCTATTCTGATAGCCTTGAGAGGCTATTTCAGCTTTTCCTTGACGAGTAGGTGAGCTCACGGGGCTCAAGCCGGGAGCGTTGTTAACACTGGCCCTAGCTAGAGCAGTGCTTCGCAGAATCTACCACCGGATAGGAAACGCGACCCACTGAGAAGATCCGGCGAGAAACTCAGTGGGCTGTGTCTATGGGTAATTTACTTGTCGAGCCCTTTGTCGCAAGCGACGGGTTCGGCGAGGACGGTGACCGGGGCAAGGCAACTATTGTGTTAACTACTAAGTTAACAACTAAGTGTATTTATTATAAATGTTTGACCCTTAGGTGAATACTAGGATTAGATCCGTATGTAACAGCGGATCTTCAAATAAAATAAATAAACTTCTAAAATATAGGCATAATCGTAAACCTTGTAGTTAGATGGTTTTATTTATATTGCTAGAAAATCCTAGAAGTCGTTCAGATGAGCGATGTGCGAACATATTAACCCTGAGCAAGCACACAACTATTTTAAATTTAAAATCTTCTTATGACCTAAAGGCCTATTCTGTAAAAATCTATTTGAAAACAAAAACAGAAAACCCACCTTTCGCTGATGCTCCCCCTTTAGTTCCGTATCCATGAGGAGTCCCACTCACTAAACTCACAACAGTTAAAATATAATAATACTTGAGCTCCATCGTCGTGAAGCCTCTAAAATACAATGTTAATATTTTGTTGTCGGTCGCTTTTATAAAGCGATGCATAAACATAGTTCATATCTCGGCAAAAAACCTGTCGTCATTTATAGCGAATCGGAGGTTGTATTCGCGTGGGATGACGTATCCCAGAGTTCATTAATGGCCAACAAGTACAGCACCGCATTGTAATTGTATGCGGTGGCAATTCACGAAATTTACGAATAACGAATCTAATAAATAGTATTGATATGCTGCCGTGTAGCTATGTTAACAAAGTTGAGGGGAAAACCACTGACACCACCGCGTTCCTTAGTTTTACACCTCCGGTTGGAGTTCTTTGTTTCATTTAGCGTGTAATGTGAAATGTATGTTTTCAAGGCTCAATTAGATGGATCGAACATTTCTAGAAATAAGAACAAGTTTTTTCATCACCATTCAAATGTAAAGTATTCGAATTTGTTTTTATTATTGCAGTTGATAAGTGAAACTTTTTACTGGTAGGTACCAACCTGCCGTGAAGCAGTAATGCCTTTCGGTTTGAAGAGTGGGGCAGCAGTTGTACCTACTATAAAAACTGAGACATTAGAACTCATATCTCGAGGCGGCGGCATTTACGTTATAGATATCTATGGGCTCCGATAATCCCTTAACATCAGGTGGGCCGTGAGCTCGTCCAACCACCTAAGCTATAAAAAATTAAATTGCTCACAGCCCATTTGATCTTAGGTAGTGATCGAAGCCCATAGACATCATAAGGCGAATGTCGCCACCCACTGTGAGACATTTCACTTCCCACGCGTGTCGTAAAAGGCGATTACAGGGTTTCCTTGAGAATGGTCAGCAATGTAGTCTGTGTATTATTGCCATTACCAACCGGCGTTTGCTGGTTGTAATGCGTATTCTGAGCCCACACGGGCAAGGGCAACTCCAAACGAGCTAGAAAGCTGCCCCCAGCGTCTAAGTCGAATTCCAGAGATGACGGTGACCACTCACCAACACGTGGACCTCATTGTGGTTTGCATGCAAAGTCAATGAACATGTGCAAATAAGTTTAAATATTCGCTAATTAGGTATATAGAAAATAATAAGTTATGAAAGAACTAGCACACCTATTGGTATTCATTTATGTATTGAAGCCCCAAAAATATCTGCTGCACATTGGATACATTTAGATAAATATAAAATATCTATAAAATTGTATTCTTCAGTAATATAACACTTAAGATATTGAAATATAGGTAAGTAGGTACGGTACCTACTCGGCCATATTTAGGATGAGATTTATCTTAAATATATAAGTACGTAAAGAGTTATTAGTTAAGTACCATTCTCTCAACTGTTTGTCAAACCTTTTATTATATTTTTTATTAACTTTTACTTTAAATTATTAACTTTTTATTTTATTTATTTAGTATGTACCTATAGTGGAGCTTTGGTTCTACCACTTTTTATGTCTTTAAACAAACGAGAAAATATAATATAATCCTTAAAACGATTCTAATCGATTTTTAATAATAAAAAAAATTGCCCGTGTATGTAGACGAGCATACGGCCCACCTGATGGTGAGTGGTTACCGCTCATAGACGTCAGCAATGCCAGGGGCAGAGCCAAGCTTTTGCCTCCTGTTTAATACTTTTCACAAACCTAGTGTTGGTCACTGAACTTCTAAACAGCTGGACTAATTCCGATTATTTATTTTGTCCAAAATTATTAATATTGCAATGAATTTTATTTTGTATTGGGACGCATTCACACATGATTCAGACTGTTACTGCATTTTGTGCAGGTACGTATATCATGCACGACACAATATGCAAATAATTTTGCATATAATGTCGTGTTCATTATTCGCACCATCCGTGTTGTTATGTGAAACATGTTACTTATTTCTCACAGCAATCGTAATCGACATTGATACCAAAAAAACATTTTGCAGGGTCCCTTTTACATTCCTTCAAACAAATTTTTTTTTAGAAAAATGCACGAACTATATCTTATTTATTTATGAATAAGTAAATATAAATCATAATCTGAATAAATAAATCTGACGAAGCGTGTTGGTTGCGGATAATAATATGTACTTTTAGGTTATTAAAAATAAAAAAATAAAATAATAAATATAAAAATCATAATTAAATGTAAATAGAGTTGCAACTAAAACGAATCAAACAAATAAAACATAAAGAGTTTATTACATCCTAGACTCGGAGAATTCAAGGTAAAAGTTGTTAGTGGCATTTTAACGTATCCTGCTGAACGCTAAGAAGATAACAATGTGGTAATATCATCAATCTACGTCGGTCATAAATATCGTTATAAGGTAAACCTTAATGCCGTAATATAATGTAATTGTCGTGACAAAGGGTAAACTGCCTGTTACCGCAGGCGCGTGTACTAGCATCACACATCCGGGTGACGTTCCAGTATATCGATACATCACAGTTCTCCATACACTAACCAAGCAAGTCGTCATGAACTTGACATTGGTCGCAAGCTGTGACTTAAGCAACTGATCTTCAGATGTTTGATAATAAACCTGTAGTATTTTTTCTGAGAAATGAGCATGGATTTATTAAATTATTATATATAACTGGAGTTGTAAAAATAGCATCCCACAGGCATTAAGAAAACTATACTATTCAATTTTGTTTAAAATCGGTTTCTCAACGGATTCATGACAGATAAGTCATTTATTATAGGTAAATATTACATACTTTAACATAAAATTAGAATTTTCAGCCATCTATGGATTTAAATAACAGTATCCACTTACAATCGCGTCGGCTGTAATATGACAATAAACATAACCTTTCCTCAAAATATTTCTCATATCTTCTGTGCTGTTCGTAGAATCGTTCAAGGAGATGGTTATTTTTATTGGTAAAGGTTTTAGATATCTCCGCGATTCGTTGAAAACATTAAGTATAAATCTTGACCTTCCTATAATTAGAAACAGGTCGTTCACTTGAATTTATTTTTCGTAATATGTTTCTCTAGAATTTAGAAACATTTAATTTTGTCAATACGTTACTTTTTAGTTCGTTTTCTGCAATTACAGTTATAGCGCGTATCATTAAACAAATATTGAAATAATTTAGAAATTGAGCACATCAGATGAGCATAGAAATTATTAGGTACGTCGTCGTGGCCTAAAGGATAAGACGAGCGGTGCATTGATATCTAGCGATGCACCGGTGTTCGAATCCCGCAGACGGGTACTAATTTTTCCAATGAAATACGTACTTAACAAATGTTCACGATTGACTTCTACGGCGAAGCAATAACATCGTGTAATAAAAATCAAACCCGCAGAATTATAATTTGCGTAATTACTGGTGGTTAGACCTCTTGTGAGTCCGGACGGGTAGGTACCACCGCCCCGCCTATTTCTGCCGTGAAGCAGTAATGCGTGCTTGCGAGGCTGACTGAGACCTTAGAACTTATATCTCAAGGTGTGTGGCGCATTTACGATGTAGATGTCTATGGGCTCCAGTAACCACTTAACACCAGGTGGGCTGTGAGCTCGTCCACACATCTAAGCAATAAAAAAAGTAATATTTTGTCTTTTAACTGAACGTTGAGCATCTACCTATATATGTTTCCACTAATCTCGTTGCTACCATTTTCAGAGCTCTTTGTCATGTTCTTGTTCAAGCTGAGTTTGAAGAATTCTGTGAGGCCTTTTTCACTGGGCTGTGTATTTCCCAATGTCCAGCGGGTGGGTAGTACGTTCGTGTCTTCGCAGACACACAACACCTGTATATGTTCCTATGCCTAATCTTCAATGCTAGTGGTAGTTGTGGCGTGTTGGGCCAGTACGGGTTGCGATGATCATCCTGCATACCGAGGGGCGAAAAGCTTTACAAGAGACCCATGTAATCTTTAAAATTTGGAAAAAATATAACAAAAAAATCTTCTTTATTCATGATTTCAATGGGGTAGAATTAATTGAAGCTCAATTAAAAACATCGAATTGTTGATATTAATAAGAAATAAAACGGACCTTTAATTGGAAAAATAAATGCCGCATATCACGCGAAATGTTGCTTAAACCAAATAGCCTTTGCCTCCTCGATATGCTACTTCTACTACTACTACTCTACTACAGCAATCACGCATTCCGGTCTGAAGGGTGCTAGCTTATATAGCTTTTATTTCAGTGTAATTGCGACCATAAGCTCCAGTAATATTTTATATGAAAGGCAGTGGCTCGGCCCTAATCTACACATGTATACATCTACACTAGTAATATGTAATATATGTACTTTAAAAAATAAATAAACATGCCTAAATAGCTAACCGAACAAACAATTATCTAACTACATCTATACATACTAACAAACATATTTCTTATTCTGTTAATACTGGTCAGAATATTGAATCGAAATTATGGAATGTAAAATTATTGAATTCTCATCGGTCCTTAATGCGTGCGCAAATTCTAGTCTATCGGATTGAAGTCGGTGAAAATTACGTTCAAGGATTCCTTTACATATCAACAAACAAACATGTGTATATACATATCAAGCTAAAAGTGTGTTAAAAATAAAGATGTATCAAACGTCGTTTAAAAAAATATTTAATCTGTCCTAATGAACATAATTAATGCAAATTTTAATGTATAAGTGAAAAGGCTTTTTTTTGTTCGCTCCCCATTGCTTGCTGTCACTGAATAATACTCGATAGACCTCAATTTTTCAAGTAGAAGCAATCCTCGTTGTCATTATACAACTCTTGTGGTAATAGCTTGTCATCAACAGAGAGCTGCAATACCTACCCTCTGTCGAATTGTTTGACATTTGGTACACTAAACTTAATAAATTCGGGTTTATTACCTTTTAATAATGTAATAGTTTATTAAGTCCATAAACCACTCCAGAAACTGTATCAGTCATTAAACGATCATGGCTTTCCTATTGTTGTTTAATATTATAATATTTTTGAAGTCGTCGTGGCCTAAGGGATAAGACGTCCGGTGCATTCGTGTTGAGCGATGCACCGGTGTTCGAACCCCAGGCGGGTGTACCAATTTTTCTAATGAATTACGTACTCAACAAATGTTCACGATTGACTTCCACGATGAAGGAATAACATTGTGTAATAAAAAATGAAACCCGCAAAATTATAATTTGCGTAATTACTGGTGGTAGGACCTCTCGAGTCTGCGCGGGTGGGTACCACCGCCCTGCCTGTTTCTGTCGTGAAGCAGTAATGCGTTTCGGTTTGAAGGGTGGGGCAGCCGTTGTAACTATACTGAGATCTTAGAACTTATATCTCAAGGTAGGTGGCGCATTTACGTTGTAGATGTTTATGGGCTCCAGTAACCACTTAACACCAGGTGGGCTATGAGCCCGTCAACCCATCTAAGCAATAAAAATAAAATAAAAAATATGGAGAGATCATCATCAATAATAGTCTCGTGATAGGATCCTATAGTCTGATAGATCTTTTATGTCTGCAATAAATAAGAATAAACTTAAAATTGTATCCAGAGAGATAGCCATGTTTAGTGTGACATCAGAAGATCTCTTTCTCGTGATAACTTTTTGTATATATTTATTATATTATGTATCTAATAATCTAATAAGTTCCAATGTAGCGCCCATTAAACTGTAATAATGTAATTTCCTCACCGATGCAACATATCATGTACATTACTCAACCATAAATATCAAGAATATCGATAAAATGAATATTTCAAACAAACAAAAACACGTTTTTGCCAAATGTCCCTCGGGCCTATCGTTTGCAATGAACCTTAAGGAAAGCTTAATGCAGGAAGCACACATTTCAGTTATGTAAATGTTTTGAGAAATAAAAATCCAATTGGGTACTCTATGCTTAAAATTTAGTCCAAAAGCTATGACATTATAAGAGAGCTGTGCTAAGTATGATCGTTTGTTTCCT
Organism: Bombyx mandarina; assembly: GCF_030267445.1. NCBI lineage: Eukaryota > Metazoa > Arthropoda > Insecta > Lepidoptera > Bombycidae > Bombyx > Bombyx mandarina. Next base: position 8,990,713 of record NC_143212.1, on the reverse strand, counting down.
TTTTCTTCCAACACTGTTTTGTAAAAGTAGTATCTAGATGAAATTCATGAACAATTTGGGCGATGACTTTATGTTGACTACGGGCCTTGGTAGCAATACGTCAGAAGGTCAGAAAAGAAGGCGTCATTGCTTCGCTGCAGATATTGTAAGGATTGTGACACCGACTCATACGGATTCCGAAGCATCTACGTAATATATAAATATAATTTTCATAAATGTCTAAATTAATGAAACCAATGATGTGAATAATGTCGTATATTTTAATAATACACTCCAAACCACTATACCCTATACTAAAAACCGACTAATCTATAGAACAATTATATGAAAGCGATCGTTGCATATAATCGTGCTGCTCATATCATCTACGTATCGGAAGAATTATATTTAGGGAGCCCGTGGATCCTTTCGTTAGTTGTTGATTACGTGGCTTCGTGTTATATGAACTCGTCTGGTTCACGCGGGGCGTCCAAATCGCGGTAGTGTATCACCGGGCGGAAATCTGCACCGCCGCCCCTTTAACAATCAACCAATACAGCGTTAGGAGTCACTCACACGCCAAACAAACACTACACACGGAACCTATCTACATACATTAGCCACAAAATAACACACGTTTACGTCTTTGATGGGCGAAATCTCGGCTTCCCGGGACGAGTCATGGATATTATTCGCTAAGGTGAATGTGGTCAGGGAAAATAAATACGATCGATTACATGAATGTTTCGTACATTTTATTTATAGTGCATATTACATTTTTGTGAAAATGTTTATTTATAATGTTCATGTAATGTGCAACAAACATGAAAATACAATCTGTTTAGAGATATCGGACAAATTATTACAGTAATCATATTATGGTACATACATGTAAATTGTTTTTTTTTTACAAAAATAATGTCATTTCAGATTAATATATCGTAACATGAAATAGTATTCAATTGAAGATAAATATGTAAATATTTGTATAGAAATTAAATATCTTTTTTTACAGTTTATAAAATATCAAGTCTCAAAAATATTAAAATGTCTTAAAATATGGTAGGTACACAACTTTGAACATTGTTTAGGAATGCTTAATACGACAATGACTGCTCTAAAGATTGTATTTATATCATGGCTCTACTTCCGCACTTAAAATATATCACCACTGTCCGGGAAGTCAAGATCGTTGTAAGCAATAATAGGCCTGGACCGGTCCACATTTTCCCTGGAAATCATTACTTTAAAACTAAACAATTGTTTCATTCAAAACAATATAATAAGGAGAGAATAAAGACGTATGTATGTGGTACAAATCATAGCAACATTGAAAACAAGCATTTTAAGAGGCAGATATGAACAAAATCAAAATGTTAAGGTCATGCAAAAAATATAAGCTTGTACTACATAGATCATATGTCTTAGACAATGCAATGCATACACGATACTACAAACCGTACAAAAACCTTTCATATACATTTATAGTTGTTTGTAATATATTTGACACATCATTCTAAATAGTATTAATTTAAGAAAAAAGTCGAAGAATCAAAATCCAAATTTTAAAATTACGTTTTCGTAAATTTATTGACTGTGTGTGGTGATAAAAAAAAATCTAAGAAATAAATAACCTTGATTGGTTATAGTTCGATATTCCTTTATATAAATAAAGTCAAAGTTGAGAACGTGAACGACTCATGTAATTTAAGCTTCGTTCATGGTAATCATTGTATAATATATATGACGATTTGCATTAAAATTTAATTGTTGGGTAATTGAATTGGAACCTAAAACACAACTTGAATCGTTTAAAAAAATAGCATGAACCAAATGCTTCTGAGAATGGTTAAAACAATTTCTAGAACTGATTTTTATGTAAGTGATCTAACAAACTGTCATACCTTATTAACTATTCAACATAGCAATCCATTACTCAGTGCTTAACGCACGTGAATCTAAATGACTTTTTAACATCACTGTGTAAATATATATTTATTCATGTTATGTTTATTTGTATACAATAAATATATCATGTATTCAAAAATAGTTTTGTATTTTTAAACAGGGATTCCCATTTGTGGATCCTTTGGGCATTCACGTTGTTTCGTGTCTCACAAGTTCTATGGAAAGTTCAAATTAAAAGTCTTTGTAATTTGATAAGATTTGAATAACAAAAGCTTTTAATTTAAATTTATTCAAGTGTATTAAATGAATTTTTTTTAATTTCTTAGCATTATTTCGAGTACTTAGTTTGACTAATTTATATATTTAGGTATACTTAAGAGTATATTATACCACTATGATGCAAACTTAATAAAACTTTCTTGTCGTGATTGTTGTTTTTTTTTAACAAGCATTTCATTTAAAATTATTGTTTATTAAATTTAACTTTATATTTGAGGCTGACTCTGTTTCACTAACTAAGGTTTATATATTATTCATTTTAGTGTTACTCTATAATTTTTTTATTGTGCATATAGGTTCGAACGCAATGCAATAAAATTTTATTTTTGCCTTGTTTACGTCTTATTTACTAAAATGTATTTTATTGTAGCTTGAATCTTGTGTAGAACGATTATAATTGTGTAATTTGGAAAAGTTTTTGCATGGAGCGAGTATTTGTGATCATGATTCTTTTTTCTGTCAATTCACTACAAAAATGGTGATTTTGCAATGTTAATGCGACTCTAAATATGAAAGACAGATAAAAAAATTTAAAAATGGATTAAAATTTACACCATATTTGATGTACTATATGAATGATTGATTGAATGATTAAAGCTATGCATCATCAACCATATTGCCGGGATATAAACTGCTCATGAAAACAGTGGGTTTTTTAAAACTTTATGACGGAATAACATTATAGACATTATGGAAAAATCTATAGTGTTTTACTACTTTTTTACAAAACAGTTAAGGTCATCCATCACTTGAAGTAGGGTTGTTTTGTTCTATCATCATTCGCGTTCGTTGCGATGAAGATGCTTCCAAAATAAATATCAGACTGCATTCTTATTTACAAAAAATAAATTAATAACATGTTTGTATTTTAATAATGAACAAATATTTAGAATGAGTGATGAATCATAAAATGTTTAAAATGTTTGAAGTTTGAAAATTTTCAATAACAGATACATCTGAGATTTTGCCTGACTTATATTAATGAAAATACACAGTTTTAATAAATTTGAAACAATCTATAACATTAACTTGTCAATAATACTTTTGGCAGAATTGAAAACATATACTGTATGCATATATACATATACTATATAGGTGTCATCTCTATTATAGAACTTCTAAACTCCAGTCCTGTAATTTCCAATTTTCAATGCAATAATATTACAATTGGTCACTGTGATATGTACTTCAAGATCTAATAGCTAACGATATTGCGTGTGCCATTATACATTTAAACTGAGCATTAGTTACTGATCGTTCATCTTTAGAGTCGCATTGCGTAGTGTGGGAGTGTGAGGTTACCTGGGTCGCGAGAAGCGCGGGTGTCGCGGCGCGTAGGGCGCGGGGGGCGCCCAGCCGCCCCACCCGCCCCAGCCGCGGCCCCCGCCACCTGCCGCGCTGCCGTACCTGCGTATACATTTCAATTCAATGTTTTGGTTCTGTCTCGCATTACACGATTCAATTGCCGTGAAGGTAAACTAGCCATGGTTATATAATAATATACTCGAACACTGCTGAGCTGTCTACAGCACTCTTGAAACTTCTTTTTTCTTTTTTTTCCTATCTATGCTGGTAGCCTTGAGAGGCTATTTCAGCTTCTCCTTGACATGTAGGTGAGCTCACGGGGCTCAAACCGGTGTTGCTAACACTGCCCCTAGCAAAGGCAGTGCTTCGCAGAATCAACCACCGGATCGGAAACGTGACCCACTGAGAAGATCCGGCGAGAAACTCAGTGGGCTGAAGCTTCTTAAAAGGTATGGGACATGTTTAAACGTAGCCTTTTTTCCTCTTTTGTTTCCTAAAGTGTTCAAAAATGGTAATCATGTTACTCCATAAGAGAGTAACAAAGGAAAATAGTTTAAATAATAATCTAAAAAATACGCATCTTTTTTTTTTTATAGCTTAGATGGGTGAACGAGATCACAACCCACCTGGTGTTAAGTGGTAATTGGAGCACATAGACATCTACAACGTAAATGCGCCACCCATCTTGAGATATAAGTTCGAAGATCTCAGTATAGTTACAACGGCTGCCCTACCCTTCAGACCGAAACGCATTACTGCTTCACGGCAGAAATAGGCAGGGCGGTGGTACCTATCCGCGCGGACTCACAAGAGGTCCTACCACCAGTAATATAACCTATAATCTAACGCAAGTTTGTGTAGAACTGTTTACAATTTTAGATCATGATTGCAAATAAAAGTGATAATTACGGAGCGGGCGGCGGCTGGTGGTGGTGCGGCGCGGCGGGCAAGCGCGTGGCGGGCTCGGGCTGCTGCGGGCGCCGCACGTCGCGCACGTACGCGTTGAAGTACGCCACCTCGCGCCGAACTTCGTCCACCTACAACATTCATCATTCACTGATATTACATAGCAGTTATAATTATTACAATAATATCGCAAGTTACATTTCATGTGTCGATTTGGGTAGTGACTTTGACATTGTAATTTCTGTGCGTTTCGATAACCACTTATTCCCAGGTGTCTCATGAATTTATTTATGTATGAAATTTAAGTAAAGTTTTATTGATCGTATGAAACAAAATCTAATTTCTTAAACGCTATAACATGTTTTCTAATGAGAGACAGTATTTAACATCAAGGAGTAGTATAAAATTGAAAATTTTGCATAAATTTAAATTTTCGCACTTGTCACTCATGGATGCGTTATCAGTCGCGATTTATTTCTCAATAATTTATCGATTACAATTATATTAATGGGAACTAAAGAAAAAAGATTAAAAGAATGTGTGTATTATTGAAAGAATGCATATATTACCTTCTCAGCATGTTTGTTAAAAATATGCTTTCTGATAAAGTCAGGTCCTTTGAATTTTTTTCCACTCAATGGACACAGCCATTTGTCTTTCGCCAACTCTTGAGTATTTGACTGAATAAACTTCTCAACCTCAGCTTCAGAATCCTGGGAATAAACATAGAGTTAGTAATGTACAATTTATAATATGTAAAATATGCTGTTAGTTTTTTCAGATTGTATAAAATATGTCACCTTAATTCCAAGTTTCTGTAATTCCTCATCAGGAAGTGGTTTCACATCTTGAAGGAAAGCAGCCATTTTACCTTCGAATGTTTTTATGTAATCTTGTATTTCTTGTTGATTTGGCTAAAAAAATGAAAATTTTTGTTTGTTGGGTATAATGGCATTTATTATTTGCCTACAATTTTATATAAAAAATCGTTAAGTGGTTTACTATATTAACTAAGCTGAATTCGAATGAAATAAATCCTAAATGTTGACGGAAATTTATCTCAACACATCACTAATAATAAGAGACATTTTGAAAGTGCATACAGGCAGAGAGGTATTGTGAATCATTGTTTTTGTTTTCAGGAGTTCCCTTACACCTCGATGTGTATATATTTTCTTCGATTTGTTCTTTATAGTATCCATGGGTTCAAGCAAGGTTCATCTAACTTTGAATCCTGGTACAGTTATTCTATCATATTCGGGAAATATTTTCATACAAGTATCATCAACATACAATGGCTACAATAAAAACATGTATATTTTACATTCAGTATTAGTGACAGCAGAGCATGGCCGCGTTTTACTAGTATTTAAATTTAAAAGTATCATTATCAGTTACCTTATTCGCAGGTGGTCCTGAACGGGCATGCATAATACCACAACGGTTCGGCATTTCATCTTCATACGGATACTCGCAGTGGTTGTAGTAGTCCACCGAATGAACAATCCTCAAATACAGCACTAGACGGTCTAGTACACGAATCAGTTCCGGATCAGGTTGTTCGGTAGAATTTTCTGATGAAGCTTCCAAACCGAGTAGTTCATCTTCTTCTGTTGATGCTTCTTCAATTAAATGCTCCGTAATTTTGTGAAGAACAGGATTCTTGGAGTTAAGACTGAAGTTCTGCAAAAAAAAATTTCTTTTAATAATATTCTTCTCTTTGTCTTTTTTCCTTTCACCGGCACAGTATATTTCCATGCTACAGCTGTATTTGGCATGTTTATAACTTCCTACTGTCAAAATTAAGAAGTAGCCAAATATGTCATCTAATTTTTATTACCATTTTGTGTAAAAAAGTGCTCACTGAGTTCAATTCGTAAAAATTTTTCGTGGTAAGAAGAGAAGCTCTTAACTAAACAAATTAAAAAGAATTTTCTTTTATCCTTTTCTAATGCTAAAAATTAATTTAAAATTCTCGTTTAGTAAATCTCATTTCAAATATATACTAAAATTGTATAATAATAGTTATGATAATGATCAATGTGAGATATATTATGTACAGCTCAGACGTTAGCTTACTTCATTCTGTGGAGGTTTTTCCTCGTCCCCCTCTTGCACCTCTTGATCCCACAATTTGGTACGAGTGTCCAGGAGATGAGCGAGGCGCGCGGCCAGACGCGCATCAGCTCGCAGCACCGGCCGCTCTAAGGTGATACCCGAAACAGAGCGGATACGACGTTGCAGGTCTCTGTTCACAATGGCACCCAATTCACATTCCCGCAACTGTATATAAAGAAAAGCATTAAAAAAAAACCAAATTATTTACACAGACACTATAGCAAAAATAACAATAGTAGCAAAAAAGTGTCTACATTTTATTTGGTCAGAAAGAACTAGTTTTAATTTTTTCTCTTGTTCGCCAAGAAAATATTGATTGTGTAAACAAACTTTAAAAGATTTAAAAAGAGAATTTGATTTGACAATTGTGAATCTGTACAAAAATAACAAAGAATGAGAAAACTGAGAATGACCAATACAAAACAACGCATCATTTAATCAATGATTTTAATTATTCATAAGTACTTGTTATGATAATTTCGAAATTACAATTTTATGGAATATTTTGTATATTGTTACTATCCTCACCCGTATGTTGTTTAGGTTCCAGCAGATATCTTTAATGTTGACGTCGCGAAGGAAAGTGACCCAGCCCCGTCGGAACCAGCGACGTTCCGGTAATGGATCAGCTAAAGCCACCCGCAGGAAGCCTCCATAGCGTTTACACATCTATAACGTAACGTATGTTTGTTCACATTGACTCAATAAAAGTTATCATCGTATCATCGAATGCAAGATATCGTGTCTCGAGGTCTTTGTGTGTTTTAAGACGTGAAGTTATTATTATAACTAGTCAGGTCATAAGTATTGTCACACAGTAAAAACTTTTCTTTTAGAATGCTGGCCACAAAAAAGTTTATTGAATTCGAATTTCGAATTGTTCATGAAAATAAAAATGTATACTTTTAGAACTTTACTCATTTTTAAATATGGAGTGGACGCTTAAAGAAGACCGTGTTGCAGTTATTGCGTTGCATCGTTGCGGTTACGCGCCAATTCAAATTTTTAACATACTGAAAAATTTGAATATAACCAAAAGATTCGTTTATCGTACCATCAAACGATACAATGAAGACTCTAGTGTAGATGACAGGTCAAGAAGTGGTCGCCCTCGGTCTGTTAGGACTCCAGCAGTGATAAAAGCTGTGAAGGCGCGAATTCAAAGAAATCCCAAACGTAAGCAGAAACTGTTGGCCCTTCAGATGGGGTTAAGCAGAACCACGGTGAAAAGAGTGTTAAATGAAGACTTAGGGCTTCGGGCATATCGAAGAAAAACAGGACATCGTTTGAATACTCGTCTAATGGACCTGAGACTGAAGAGATGCCGCGCATTGTTGAAGCGGTACGCGGGAAAAAAATATCGGGAAAATCTTTTTTCGGATGAAAAAATTTTTACCGTAGAAGAGAGCTACAACAAACAAAATGATAAGGTGTACGCACACAGTAGTGAAGAAGCGAGCAACCGTATTCCGCGTGTCCAACGAGGTCATTTTCCATCCTCGCTCATGGTATGGTTGGGAGTTTCTTATTGGGGCTTAACAGAGGTACATTTTTGTGAGAAAGGTGTAAAAACGAATGCAGTTGTGTATCAAAATACAGTCCTGACGAACCTTGTGGAACCTGTTTCTCATACCATGTTCAATAACAGGCACTGGGTATTCCAACAAGATTCGGCGCCAGCTCATGGAGCGAAGAGCACACAAGACTGGCTGGCGGCGCGTGAAATCGACTTCATCCGGCACGAAGACTGGCCCTCCTCCAGTCCAGATTTGAATCCGTTAGATTACAAGATATGGCAACACTTGGAGGAAAAGGCGTGCTCAAAGCCTCATCCCAATTTGGAGTCACTCAAGACATCCTTGATTAAGGTAGCCGCCGATATTGACATGGACCTGGTTCGTGCCGCGATAGACGACTGGCCGCGCAGATTGAAGGCCTGTATTCAAAATCACGGAGGTAATTTTGAATAAACTTTAGTGTCATAAGAATCTATGTTTTGTTAAGTTCATATTGGTATGGTCATATGGATGGTTACATAATGAATAAACTTGTTTCAATTATTTTACATTCAACATGTTACAGAATTTATGACCTGACTAGGTACACTCCCTTTATTGAAGTGTGTGTGAAATATAAGTAGTTTAAAAAGGTACGTAGTTTTACAATGTCATGTATATGCTGCTATCTAAATATTTATTTTGGTCAAGTACAAAATAATACTATATTTCACACTTTTAACCATTTAACTATATTTAATTGATTCAAAGGCACAGTAGTTAGCGTCCCTGACTACTGTGTCGGTTCATTGGGAAATCATTTGCATAAAAAATAGGATTGTTTACTTTGTGTGGGTAGTATAATATGAAATATCTATAGCACATGTACATAGATCTTTACATTTTTGCAAGTGTGTAAATTAATCTATATAAATTAATCTAATAAATTATTTATATATTTGTAAACTAGGGTCTAAAACTGTTTCACAATACCATCATATGTGATAGGATTTATACTTACTGCTTCAACTTCAGCTTTAGTTATAGTGGGAGCTAAATTCCTCAGGAAAATAGATGTTGTCTTGTGCAATGCTCGTGTCCGTTTCTTCTCTTCTACTATCTCAACCTCATTGACAGAATCTGCTTTTTCGTCACTACTTTTATTTTTTTCTTTATTTTCCAAAGGTTTATCTTTCACTGCACTTGGAGATTTGGAACTTTCTTTTCTTTGCGGTGACTTATCTGGAGTTTTAGATTTAGATTTGGACTTGGACTTGCGACGACTTGTAGATTCGCCTTCGTCTTCAGAACTGGATGAGGATGAACTTGACGACGAAGAACTTGATGATGAACCGGGCGGTGCTGTAAGAGATAATATAGAAAACTTTGTTATCTAGTTCGTGTGTGTTATTAATTTAACTTTTAAAGGGATATACAAAATGTATTAGATTCAACCCCAAAATTAAGACATGTTCGTTTTTTTTTATCTTATACTTATTATATTACATTAAACATTATATAGGTAATAAACTTGTTTAAAGATGTCAAAATGTCTAAATGTGTCAAAACAGAACAAAAATCGACAAATATTTCAGTGCGCCACGTAGGGCACTGTTGATCTATATGGCAGTTTTGTTTATTTTAGACTTTGAGAATGATTCCAAAATACCCTATGTAAATGATGAAACGATATATGTTTGTGAAATACATTACAACAGAATATGAATTCGTCGAATATTTTCGAAATAGTGGATCTTTTATTAGAAAAAAAAAACACTAACGGGGTTCTTTCTCTGCAGGTTTCTCTTCAGTTTCATCAGTAGAGTTATAGCGAGAGAACAATTTGGCTTGTTCTTGTAATTGACGTAAATGTGGGTCTATCTCCATCGTCAAAGGGGCTGTTGATTTAGGAGATTCCGTTTTCTTCTCCTACAAAAGAAATTAATTGAAATGTTTGTGTTCTTTTTTAATTCACTATCTTTTAAATAAAAAAAATGACTCTTACCTGCTTGTCGTCTTCTTTCTCTTCTTTGACTTTTACTGTATCATCTTCAATAACTATAAGTTTGTCAGAAACTATTTTATCTGAAACATGAACATAATTGAAACTTAATAGAAAATGAATTTGTCGCATTCGCTAGCATATTTTTTTGTTTCTTCACCCATTGACCAATTTATTAGAATGCAATATCATGAATTTTGCTTAGTATTCATTATTTTTAAAATTAATAAAAATGATAAATTTATAAGAAGCATATTGTACTTGATATTTTTTTCTTTTTATAAAAGCTTAAATAAGACTAAAGGTGGACTATAACCTATACTTACCAGCTTTGTCATTGACGTTCGAATTTTCAACATTCACTGGTTCATCAAGCTCTTTTATATCTTCTTCAGAACCACCTTCTAGTTTTATAACCACAATATCCAACAAGCGAATTAGTTTCTCAGTCTTATCCACATCGACTGATACTTTATCTAATTCTCCAGTTTCCAAAAGTTCAAGAAAAACATTCAGACGGTTCTAAACAATATAATGAAAAGTTAAAAATCTTTTTCTAGTAAACAAATATGAAACTGATTAAATTTTCCTTTATTAATTACCTTTAATGCAGATAGCTGTTCTTCTTTTCGTTTAATGGACTCTTCAGGATGGTATTTGATCTTAAACCTAGGTACAAAAATTATGCTTTATAAATAGTTTCTTTTAATTTTGAGATACAACAGCTACCAGCACGACTGTAACATCTAACATAGACCAATTTCTACAGGTGTACCTCAAAAATTTTATATGTAATAAAGGTGTGTAAAATTTAGAGTAACTGGGAAAAATATTACATACATAACTGTTCCGGAAATGAAAAGCAGGCGATAGTTATGTTGACCCTTAATGTGATAATATAAAAGAAATAGCCTTTTTTATTTTACTAACTTATTTGCATGGCACGCAATATAACTATCACAATTTTATTCATAGCAGAAGATGCGTGACTTCTACAGAAAAGCATGATACAGGGGAGCTGTTTTTGCTTAAAATAGTGGCTTTTCAAAAGATGCACTAATTGAGACTATAAATATAATATATTTATCTCAACAAATGGACTTTGTTTTTTGTTTATGTCAATACTTCTTTTCCTATATTGAGAAGTCACAACGGAAACTGAGACCTGGCAAATAAATTAATGTCTCTGGACAACGGTCATCATATGGATGTCTCTTAAATTAACACAATACATTATTACATAAATTCTAGAATGGTAATTAAAATAAATAAAACCCCTCCAAATTCAACACTGCCAAACTGGAAAATACACATCACTAAGTTGACTTAGTATAACTTAAATTTAAAAATACTTCAATCTCACCTGTTCCACCTATGTGGAATATTTTAGCCCTACCCCTAACAAAACGAAACCTGTAGCATTGCGCGCTACTGGTCAACGCGATAATTACTAGCTACACACAGCATTTAGCATTTTGTCAAAGTTTGAATAAAATTTTCGTAGGTTGTTCAGCATTTCCACACGAATACGCTGTAGACTGTAGGGGGAAAAAAGGTTACCGTTAAGATTTGCATAGCATCTTCAGAAAAATTCTAAGCACAACACTTATGACAACAACTGCATGTTATGTTATTGCTTGGAATTTTTTTACTACCAGCAAATAACAATAATGAAGAATGCCTCTTGGTTTTACGTCATTTTCACAATGTTCTTGAGAATTATGTTCTCATATGGCTCTTTTTTTGAATTTTAATTTTAAGCAAATCACAAATTCTTAAATTGCTACTGTAGAATACATACCATTCTTCATCCTTGTGTGCAACAAAAAATTCATTTAATTGTTGTCTCCTAAATTCTAGTTTGTATTCATTATACTTTAGAATTGCATCATCTACTGTAATTGAATCATCTTGGGCAGCAAGAAAAGCTTTGAAGGTCATCATGGTAGGTGGTCCCTCTGCTGAACCAACTGGCATAACTGCATCCCTGGGGTTATAAATAAAACATTGTGTAAAATATAATTGAATCATTAATCTCTGATCTTTTAAAATTATAACAGATAATTTTTGACAGCTACTTTATTTGGCACAATTCATACAGCTTCATTAAACAACTAGACTGTATTACTCATGATTAATGATGTTAAAACAAGTTCAAAGAGCTGTTGAAAATTTTAGTAGGTTCTGATATAATGAAGTTTGGTTGACCTTGGTTTTTAGTAAAATGATATAAGACATACTTTTATACTATCTAGTTATTCAGTGAAATACCAATGCACAAAATATGCCATAGAACTGAAACTGAAAAGGGGATAATGTAACTTAAGCCTTAGCAGGAAACAATTGTTATTTGCAAATCTGATTAGTATTGAACTACTTACTTTAACTTTCATTAGCTTATAAAAATGTATCTAAAACCAAAATATAGGAGTAAATAAACTACAGTTAACCCACAACAACCTTATTTACAAGCATTAGTTTACTGAGAAATTGTATTGTATATACTGATAGAGAATAAAAAATAAATCTACTTTATTATGTTACTAGTAAGTGTTATAGTTTAGTTTCTTCACTATAAGATAATTTAAATGAAATGATTGTTAGAAAATTGGCTCTCACAGAAAACAAGATTTTTATTGTTAAATTTAAAAAAAACTTCTTTAAGATATTAGTGTACCTGTAGGGCTATTATCAAATGATATAAAATGTTACAACTTTTCAGTACCAATGAGAGCCATAATAGTTTGTTTGAATGAATGGCTGAGAATATTACTTTTTGAACTTTCTTATTTTTTTTTATGAATACTGTGTTTATGTAATGTTAGGTAAATGTCTTTCTGTTACTTAAATTATATAATTTCAATTAACAATCAAGACTAGTTCTAGCGACTAGGTGTTGCTCAGTTTGGTGTGGCAAAACTGGCACTAACTCTGGAAATAACATTTTATATCCTCAATCTAAAATAAACCAAGGATTCATTAGATAAGAAATTTATTGGCATTTTTTATTTTAAACCTACCTGGCTGGTACTGGTGGCATGGGTTGTCCATAACCTTGATGAGCTGGATGTGGGCCAAAATGATCATGCGCCCAACCATATGACCCATAAGAGTCATGTGGCATACCTCCATATCTTCTATCTTCAATAGGCCATTCTGGTCTGATCCTTTTATTTGGTGGACCCTCCCCTCTTATTGGTGAGTATCCACGTGTACCAGTTACACCACTCCGGTAGTCCCTGTAATCAGGACCTGATCGACCTCCACGAGACCTTCCAAAAACAAAAGTTACTACAATCAACTACAGAAACAAAGCAAATACAAGGTGTTTTAGCTAGGTCACAAAGTTAAACCAGAGTTCGATTTTGTGATTGCTTGGGCACCTTTGATTTTTAGCAGAAATAAAAATACATGTGCATTCCTAAAATTACTTTCTATGATAATTTCAGCTCTCGTGCATTCTATTTACTATCAACAAAAAATAGCTTTTAATTACTTTAAAGATAAGTTTATAGGAATATAGGAAATTTGGCTTAATTGTATTACACGATAGTATAATTTGTATGCACTATTACATGCCATAACTAAGTGGTGATATAATAGTATGACACTTATACACAATTAATTCTATTTAAATCTCTTATAAATCTATTAGAAACAGATTTATGGATAATGGGGTACCTATTTTTAAAATAAACATTGTAATTAAACATCCATATTCTACGAGTAGAAGTGAAAGTTGTCTGTGTAATTTACACGTTTATCACTACATCTACATTTGGTTGAATCACCAAACAAATTAGCTAAACAGAAAAGTACCTTAATATTGGTATTGAACGTTTTATGGGTTTGGGGATGGATTTAGGATTGTTAGGAAGTTCGTGAGTTTGAGGTTGGGATCTGAAAGGGAATATTAAATCTTATTACAAGTTTTCGTTGTTTTAGTATTCATTATTTGTACGTGTGAGTTTGTACCTCTCTGCCCATTCTTCTCGTCCACGACTACGCTCTTCACGTCTATCGCTGCTTCGGTAACTGCTGTTGTCAGCAGGACCTCTTTCACCTCTAAACTTATCTCGTCTTTTACGATCATACTCGTCATCACTGTCAGCCATTGTGTTCAGAATTAAGGAAACTATTAGATTATCTTAATTGTTTAACTTCTTTATGCACAGATTCAATAAGATTTTAACAATCACTCATTTAAAGCTTTAGAAAATCCTCGGAAGGCTTAAAATTAACACGCACACCATAGGCAAATAAAGATGTTACATGAAAATCACAGACTACCTATTTTTTTTTTAAATACATTTACTGGCTTGGAAGCAAAGTCTTATAAGACAGACAATTAACCTAAATAAAGATTGGTGGAACTCGCAGACTACATGGACCTCTTTATAGTCAGTGATTCCTTACATCTTGATTCCTGATAAAATGTAGATACATACTGGATTTTGTTTTTTGTAGTTCTTGTTTCTCCTTAGAAGTTCAATCGTATCAGTCGCAGGTAATTAGGATATTACTAAAAAGAATCGTAAAGAGCTAATTGAACTTAACGAAGAATATCAATTCTCGGAACTGATTTAATTCAACTTATAATTATAAAAATGTTTTCATATTACAGTAAAACAATAAAAAATAATTCATGTAAATAAAAATGAAGACTGTACAAAAGAAAATTTTTATTTAAAAATATGTTCTTTTACGTAAAATTTATAACTAACACGCAGGTCTCTTTGTCAGCACAAGTAAGAACAATTTGAAACTATAAAGCTTGCATCCACTACACTTGATCTCCCCCATTCACTTCATTTTACACTTTTTACTAGGTGCTGTCTCTTCAGAATCTCATTTGAATTAATTTAAATTCCTTTTCGTTTAATTCAATCGGCTATTTCACTTTTCACAAAATAAACAGCTTTATCCTATTCCTTGCGACTATTTGGATCTAATGATGGTGCTGCCATGTTTTTATTGCCTGACCAAAGACAAATAAAATACATATTAAGATTTCTAATATTTCAGAGGACGCAATTTTATTTTTCTTAAATGGTGGAGGAGTTCATTGGTGGTAGGACCTCTTGTAAGTCCGCACGGGTAGGTACCACTGCTTATTTCTGCCGTGAAGCAGTAATGCGTTTCGGTTTGAAGGGTGGGGCAGACGTTGTAACTATACTGAGATCTTAGAACTTATATCTCAAGGTGGGTGGCGCATTTACGTTGTAAATGTCTATAGGCTTCAGTAACCACTTAACACCAGGTGGGCTGTGGAGCTCGTCCACCCATATAAGCAATAAAAAAAAAGTTTAACAAGTTGATATACATAAGCATAAGTTCAAGCTTAGAGGGTCGCCACCAATGGCCCTCAGCCGCCATCTTGGCAAAAGGGTTTTCGCGCTGTTACTCAAAACCAACAACCCTGCAGAAACGGATAATTCCAGCTACAAAGTTTAATATCGTTAATTTATTTGAGTTTTACAGCGCTTCAAATTTGACCAGGTCTTTAAATATTCGCAAGAATGCGATAAAAAGGAACCGTTAGGCTTAGTTTTCTATTATATATATTTTTATTTATTTATTATCGACCCTTTTCCTCACCATAATACATAAAAATCATTGATTTTTATAATACTTCGCAGAGTACATTTACGAGAATCCTAAGCAGATAGAAAATTCCTAGGTACCTCTTGGGTTCAAATGAACATCTGCCAGCTACCTATTACTGTTATTACTATAATTTGTCCTAGAATGTTCAGCTGTTTCTTCCCTCTCTCGTTTCTCTTTTTTAATAGACGTTCACAAAACGGCTCCATCACAGCCCAGAGGTGATTTTTAGTGCGACCAGGCTGAATTAGATGCAGATACAGTCATCGTCCGTTCTGAGCTTGCTACACCCCAATCCTATGATTCTGTATCCATCGTAGCAGAGGATATTGACATTCTTCTCGTGCCCACATCATTATGAAGGAAGCAGTCCAGTTTTTTCTTTTATAATACCTACAAAAGAGCGTACATGTGGTCAATTATACTGTCCTTCAGATTTTATAGGTAGTGAAATAATTTCAAACAATCATATCCTTTTAGTGGTATGTGTGTATATAATTATATATATATTTTTTCTAATACGAGTTCTGCCACGTCACAACAAATCCACAATTCGAGTACTTATACTTTCCTTCCCATGCTTCGAATCGTTTGACTATTTTGATGCTTTTCTTTGTAGTCAATAGATGTCGCTGTTTCCAAGCTCTAAATCGCGGTATAGAGATATGTTAAATTTGATTTAAGTTAAGTTCATGCCTTTATTTCTGTCTTGAGATATGAGGTTTAAAAGTCGCACAGTGTTTTCACTGTGCTTGTTTTTGAAGAGGAATCGTACGTTCGATTGTATGAATCCTTCATTATGTTTATGTAATGCTTTAACATGTAATTAAATAAATTACACTACATGTAAATTTTAATATGCGGTACTAGCGTTGCCAATGCTAACTACTAGCGATTTCTATTTCCGACCCCAAGGGAAGGGCTTGCTTGTTACTTGTAACTGTGACTTATTGGCGGGAAGGGGACGAAAGTACCGAATTGTTTTATTGTTATTTAGCGTTTCTTCAGACTCAAACGTTCGATCGGTGGTTTTTTTGATTGACTAAGTAAAATATACATATTCATTTCTTTTTTTTTTAAGTATGGCTATAGAGTTTTTGTGACGGCATTGTTTCCATTGTCGAGTTATAAAAATCTTCAATTAATAAATGCATTTCAGCGAAATGAGATAATTTTGATTAAGGTCCTCTATCCGACGATTTGCAAGCGAAGTAAATTAACCCTTCGTAATAAGGTGACACTACAAAACTTCCATACGTCCGGTCATGACCTGTCATGACAAAATATTAGCGTTCGCTCATGCGGTCCGCACTAACTTAAAACCCCTTTAAATTATTCAATCTTGTTTTTGCTGATTCCGCCGGAGCACCGTGGTTCGTGAGGAACGTGGAACCTCACGATGACCAGGAACTTTGTTTCATTTGTTTTTACGCTTTTATTAGCTTTAGACGAATGTATATTAGTATGTAAGGGAATCTTTGAACATGATTTTGACCCCCGTCAAAACGTCGGATTAACTCGAAATTTGGTATTCTTATTAAGGACCGAACACAATACAATATTTAAAGGATATTATCAAAATAACCCTTCTACTCACATCTGTTCATAAAATATTTATAATTACTGATACACTCCACGCTTTTTTACAATAAAATAATTTTTTCTTACACTTTTTAATTCAAATTTATTAAAATTTATTTTCTATTCTTTAGTTGGATCTTCTATAAAAGTGTATTTTTTTAGTTTTTTTAATCTTTTATTTATAAGTATCTTCAGTCGGAATCAGTGCGCTATTTCGAGAAAACGGCGCGACTCAATAATTGCCGTGGCCGCCGGTAACTACAGACCCAATCCTGCGGACCGATCGGTAAACAATTACCGTGGACCTAAACACGCCACTTGGGTTCCTCCCGATCCACTATCGGTACTTTTAGGGACCCCAAGCACCGGTCGCTGTTCTCGTCGGACCTGTCGCTGGCGACGAAGGGTTCGGCGAGTAAATTGACCAACAGATACAGCTCACTAGGATTCTCGCCTGATCCTCTCAGTGGATCGTTGTAGAATATAGATACTAATCACAAATTGGTAATTAACCATTCAATCATTTCTATCTAACCAAACAAAACACACTTTGTTACCACGTCGCCAAATGATTAAACAGCTTATTATGTAAAACTAATTATCGTATGTATTATTTCTCTATGAAATTAGAACTAGTATGTACAGGTTTTTATAAATTTAATTTTAGATTGAAATGAAAAGCCTGATAAATTTAGGTCATAAAGCAATTTAATTCATCGGAAGCATCCCCGCAGTTATCTTGACCGTCGCATTTTACTGTGAGAGGTACGCAACGTTGATTCAAGCAACGCAGTTCGTGCTTCCTACACGATCCTCCACAGCCATCTGGTTCATCACTGCGATCTTCGCAATCTACGAAGCCATCACAAAACCTTGATGATAAAAAACATTGGCCATCTTTACACGGTGATTGGTTTTGCGGACATTCTGAAAATTAGTTAAATAACTATTAGTATTATAATTACGGGTGTGCGGGAACTGTTGTTGTTGAAAACGAAGACTGATGTTCGTGCAAAGGCTCCCCACAACTATGTTTCTTTAAAATACACAATCTTGAACAAATTACAGAATTAATTAGAAGAAATTAAATAAATTAAAAAGTTTAATGCTCCTGGTACCATTTTGTACGATCGAAGGATTTCCATTGGAGATTTAACGGCTCCAAGGAACTGCTTCGTGAATGCATCTACGATCGGATCGCAATCGCGATATTTTATTACTTATTTTAACAACATTTTTATTGTTTATTATCAAACTGATTAAACACGAGAATATTAACGGCTTATTTATTTAATTCGTATTAACAAGAAGAAAGGAAATTGATGAAAGTCCGTCGCTTAGAACGAGCTCACAGCATTCAGTTTTTAAGTTGTTACCGGAACCTATAGAAATTACAACGTAAAGCCGCCATCATCTTGTAACTTGAGGTTTATGTCACTATTGTATTTTACGCAAATTATATTTTTTTCGGATTTGATTTTAACTACACGATGATATTCTAACAAAATTTGAACCTCCTAAATATTGGGAATCATTTTTAAATTTGAAGGATATTAAGAATTGAAGTTTCATACCAGTGCAATTAAGTTCGTCGAACCCATCCCAACAGTCGACGATTCCATCGCAGAGCTTCATGTTAGAAAAACAAGACATTAAATTCCCGCAGCGAAACTGCTTTGTAAGATCACAGTCTGAAAATTTAAATTAAGTTGGTAATAAATAATAAATTTTATTATTTAATAGTCAAACAATTCCATACCTATACTATCCCTAACTTACCTACCTACCCTGCTTAAAAGTTATGTATATTTTATACGTTTATATTAAAATTCTACTAAAATGAAGCTAAAACATTTCATTATTATTATTTTGTATATTTACCGCAATGTACTTCGTCTGATCGATCATAGCATTCTACTGAACCATTGCATCTGCTTTCTGTAGGAACACATAAACCATTACGACAACGCCATTCTTCCGGTGAACAAGTTGCTAGTGTTAAAAGTCTACAAACACGAACACCTAATTCCTTGTCTACCAAATGACAAGCTTCTAATTCCATCGCACAGAGTCCACCGCACCCTAAAAACGAGAATATTATTAAACCCTATAAATTTAAAATTACAGTGTTAAATTCAAGCCGAATCATTGAAATTACCAGTAGGATCATCTCTATCAATTGGAATACGACAAATTGATTTTCCACTGTTCTCGTCCAGCATACAAATTTCATTACTTTGGCACGAACAGAATTTCTTTGAAATATCTCTATTTATTATATCTTTTGGCTTTAGTATTTGTTTATTCTTCGTTTCTTCTTTTGAAAAAGTCTTAATATTATTTCGTATTTTCGAAATTATACTCGAAACTATTGATATATTTTCTATACTGGAATGTTCTGTGGTGATCACATAATTTGTAAAATTCATTGCTATCGCATTTGATGATGACGTATTATTGAGATTTACAGTGCTAGTTTCAATTGGTGTATCGTTGAAGTATATGGTACTAGTTGGCACTACATTTTTACTAACAACATTAAAAGCATGAGTTAAATTAGGAGTCGCAAAATTTATTAACACTATACTAATCACGACGATAGCGACAATCATAACACTAATTGAGCATGCTTGTAATTGAGTCCGCTTTTTGAAGAGGCTGTCTGATTTGTTAATTTTCAAAACCCAACACATGCCTTCACGGATTTTCGTATTCCCTCTTCGACTATTTTCATTGGTCGGTAATTCATATGATGTGTACTTATTTCGAAAGTCCGAATCGACATGCTGTGATATTGATGGAATGTTTTCATTCAATTCTGATTCCCTCATATTTCGTTCGTTATTAACTGTTTCAATACGTCGTGAACCACGAATTTCTTTTTCTATGCATTGTGCAGAATCCATATCCTCGTTCTCGGTTGTTTCTGTACATGTCGTGTTTGGCGTTGAGTAAGTTGTTGGAATAAAACTTTCACATACTGGATTAATTTCATATTTTCTAACTTTACCTTTGCACGTATAACAATATTTGATTACGGAGGCATTAGAAGGCGCATTGATGATGTTTTGTCGTAAAATGCTGTCCTTCCAAAGATGTGAGCAATATAACAATTCTAAATTATTTGAACTATCTAGTACGTCGTTGTTTTTTGTGGACAGATCCTCACAGTTGATGTCAGCTTTCATATTGTAGTATTTGCAATCTTTTATCAAGCATAGTTGTAGACATCAATATCTGGAACAAATTTGAGCATTAATATCTCTGAAGTGAATCTCACAATGTATTAGGTACTTGTTTTTATGAAGTGTTTGCTTCTAAAAACGATACACTAGTAATTGAATAGAATTACATATACCAACTCCCTTGGTCAAGCCCTTCAAATTGAGTAGATAATTACCTGAATGTATAAAGTTACTGGATGGTAATTGAACGTAACCGAATACGTCAATTTTCTACTTCACCTCACTCACATGGAGTTAAGGTTGCAGTGGCATATCGAGTGATGCGACTGTTAGAGTTCAAATTCTGCAGAAGGGCACCAATGTTTTCAGATCAAAAACGTATTTACGAAATGTTGTCGAATAGCTTCCACGAAATCACATCTATACTAACATACAAATCTACAGTGGTTTTTACGGATGTTCCGTTATAACTACTGAACCATGCATCCAATTGACTTGAAACTTGGTATCCATGTAGAAAATAAATGTACTTAATGGATAGGCTAATATTTATATGAGTGTTGGACTCCTTACACCAGTTGCGGGGGCGTTAATGATGAGAATCTTTGTGGGGGTGAGAAATAACAATGCTAATTTTAAATGCCCAGCGAAGCGGACGGGTACAGTAGTATTTTAATAAAAACCGTACCCACAATATTTTAATTTCCTAAGTTACTGGAATTACAGCCCCATGTAAGGTCGGATAGGTACCACCGCTCTAATCTTTCAATCTCCTATCTTTCTTTCTTTGGTTTTCGCGAGTCCTGGATATAATTAAAACTACTTTTAGGGTTTAATCTCGCGTTTTTTAATGTCATATTATTTTCGACTTTCTGTATAATTTACAGTTTTCGTAGTGGTTACACGAGATTAAACTGTAAAAGTAATTTTAATTTACCACCATTCTGTTTACTTCTGCTCCTAGTAATGCGTTCCGATTTAAAAGTTGGGACAACTATACAATTGTGACTTAAACTTAGACTGAAGTATTCACGTAATAATTGATATCTATGGATTCCAGTAACCAGTTAACACTAGGTGCACCGAAAGCTTGTTTACGCATATTAGCAATAAAAGAGTATAATTTTTTTTAAGTAAGTACATGTCCCCATCACCTTGAGGAATAAGGTCAAAGTCTCAGTTTTACAATACAACGGCGGCCCCAGTCTTTAAATTGAAACTCATTAGTGCTCACAAAATGCCTTACCACTTTGGTAAAAATTAAAAAATAAGAAACCTACGCAACTTCACAACACAGTTGGGCGACAAGCATTTGGACGCATTAAATTATGAGAAAATATGTATTTATTTATGAAACTTGATCCTAGGTAATTGTTGCAGGAAAAAAACAATCCTTATATCTTCTATAGTTTGTAAGGACTAGAGGAGGCTATTATTGGGTTATTAATGATGTAATTGATATTATTGATGTGTGACAGATAAAGGGAAAAATTCCCATATCTAGAAAAATATTTTTTTTTACTTCGTTACATATTCCATCGATGCTTTGAAATTGACGTCTTCATGTAATCTTGACCTAATTTAACGGTAAACAATAAGTTGTAGTTTAATAGTTTGGAAGGTAGATAAAAAAATTGGCAATATTTGGACAATCTACTGTAATAAATAAATTACACTCGAAGAAAATAATGCATTTTCGATATTCTCAAATCATACAACTTAATTCAATCATAATATAAATAAAATATAACAAAATCAACATCGAATTTTAGATTAAACTACAGAAGCTGTTACGTGAACAACTTAAAGTGATTTATAATTAAACTGAAAAATGCATAATTTTTTATCGTAAAATAACTCACATAAAAGAATGATTTTCATCTGTTCGGGTCACATCTGAAGTGTAAAAAAAGAATTTTAATTTACTACACCAACTTAGATCATGTTTTGCGTCGTACGTACTGTGCACCCGAGAGCTTTGTATCGCACTACCGTTGCCTGTGACAACGTCCAAACAACTTTACGTTTTCAAAACCGTCACGATTATCGCGACCTCGTAAAATTGTGAAAGAGGGACGAAAGATTCTAAAATAGGAAATATAATAAAGGACAAAAAATAGGGCCTAGTGTAGTCCATGTTCAGTGAAGAGAGACACGTGCTATAGTGGTACGTTCGCAACTGAACAAAACATCTGTTCCATGTCCAGTCAATGATCCTACTTGGACGTGACAAACATGGTGACTTTTTGGCCTTTCTTATTAATTTTTTTAGGTCATTTTACAACATGTTAATATTATCAAAATTTTAAAATACTTTTGTTTCTCAGTCACATTTTAGCAGCAGAACACGATTTTTAAGAACATCATCAGGTTAGATAATTTAATGTTAAAACTTATCTATTTTTTAATTAAAACAGATCAGAAAACCCGGTCATAGTTCATCTCGTGTGGTAGTAATAACTGGGGCCACAAGTTTAATGTCTTAATTGTAATTTAGAACCGATAGTCTATCCCACAAATTGGAACTTAATATCATATACTAGAAAATCGGTTCAATTGAAAAAAAAAAGGATTTTAGGCATAAATTATTTTAACGCGAATTACTAAACCTAAGAGTGTGTGCAAAATTATCAATTTTTTTTATCCAATTTTAGCTGGTTCCGGAGGCAATACACTCTTTAACAAAGACGAGAATTAGGGCGTTGAGAATTTAGTATAATTATGTAGGAAAGTAGATCATTATACTACTGAGTAACTCTATTCTTTTTTATTTAATTGGTTAGATGGGTGGACGAACTCACAGCCCACCCGATGTTAAGTGGTTACTGGAGCCATAGACATCTACAACGTAAATGCGCCACCCACCATGAGATATAAGTTCTAAGGTCTCAGTATAGTTATGTTCTGATTATACAATTATAAGCAGACGTACGTAGAAATTCAACTAAGTTTTTTTATTATTTGATTTTTAGACAGATTATCAGACATATCAGAGGCACACCCAATCCACTGCTTACTCTCTCTCCTCAGACCCATTTGAAGAAATCCGTGTCTGTAGGTATGTATTTTCGTCATGTGGAAGTTGCAGGCATGTTGAGGCATGCTGGTACGCATGCCAGAGCCCACCGGTTTACCAATTAAAGTAGTTAACTTATTAATGAACAAGAAGTCTGATAAACAGCGATTGTTACTTTCTATGAGTTAAAAAAATGGAGTTTGTCAACGCTAGCTGTTGTTAGTCGAAACTTTATCAACATTTATATACAATGCTTATCAACTTATTTATAACTTTTCATCTATACTTCTATATACTTATACTTATATACTTATAATATTATAAAGAGGAAAGATTTGTTTGTTTGTTTGTTTCGAATAGGCTCCGAAACTACTGGACCGATTTGAAAAATTCTTTTTCCATTAGAAGCCGACATTGTCCCTGATGAACATAGGCTACTTTTTTTTTTTTTTTTTTTTTTTTTTTTTTTTTTTTTTTTTTTTTTTTTTTTCTTGTGTGTTTTAATGTTTCCGAAGCGAAGCGAGGGCGGGTCGCTAGTAGTTTAATTATAGCTTAAGTCTCGATAACGAAAATAGCGGAACACAAAAAGGGCAAATATGGATATTTTATAGTTTATTTTTATATATATAGATATACACAGTTTAAAAAACATTATATAACAATATAAACACGCCTCACTCTCACGTATATCACTGGTTCAAAGGTGGGCACGTATGAGTCAGTATAGTTCCAGTTTTTCTGAAAGTCGTATTTGTGTGGGTATGTAACTGTAAGGCAAACAGTCGGACTAAGGCCTGTTTAATCATGACTAAGTTGAAAATCCCCTATTACATTTTTAAGGATGAAGTTTTATCGAACTTAGGGTTTTTTTTTATTAAATTTAACGAATTTTGAAATTAAATAAAACCTTTAAAAAAAAATTTAAGTTATCCCGTCAAATTAATAGGAAAATGTAATTAATTGCTACTTAAAATTTTAAGCACCTACTTTAACGATTATAATGATTTTAAGGTTTTTAAGCTCTTTACTTATAGTTATTTTTGGCACTTGCATAGTTATTAGTTATATAATTACCTCATACGGTTCTTGATAACTCGGTATACATACCGAAGCCTACATATATAACGTAAATAGATTTGGATAGCTCTCGAGAAATGAGATCCAAGTCTCAATTGTTAAGACCTTTCGGACACTCGCAATCGTAATGACTGATTATTGTATGATTGATTTTATTATGTAATATTGTTCCTGCCGTGGAATTATCGCGGAAGTAAAAAAATATTCACAATTTTATGTACCTACAGAATTCCTAAACAATTAGCATCAGTTTCTAATCTCCACAAGTTACAGGACAGTACATAATTATAACGTATCCTATATAGTAAGGAATAAGACTTAATAGTCAGAGACGTTTTTGTTGGCTTAGCGGTATAGACCGTGGGCCTGGTGTGCTCGATGTGCATTATCGATAGCGACCACTTTTGATCAAGTATCAAAAGATCACGGCCGTATGTCTGTCTACTATCGAAGGCAATAAGTAAATCCTCCTCACGCCTAAGGTCAAATTAACAACATTACACTATCTCTATTTTTTTTCAATATTCATTGAAAAAAATCATATTATTACGTAATATTAAAATACTTCTTACACTTCAACGGGGCATTTTGGCAATTGTACTTCATTATTATGTACATAACATTACTCGTAATTGTCTTGTGATTAAAAATGTCTACTATTTTGAAATAAATCCATTTATTAAAACAATAGACTCCGATGCATCATACAATACATTGAAAAATATTGAAAGTAGTAAAGTAGTAGAAAGTAGTATCTAATTGAAGAAGGTTAATAGAACATAAATAATTTATTTTTTTTGTTATTTTTTAAAGTTATGTTATTCTTTAAAGTTATTTAAGTAACTTATCTGTTTTTCTTGTAGTTTTCACAGATAAAATAGACTAAGTTGGAGCAGAATATAGTTTTAAGAAGTAATATTAAATTTACTAACCAATAAGCATAATTTTACTTTAGAAATAGAAATTGTTTGGATTAATATGGTGTTCTTGTATATTTTTTTATTAGCATAGTTGTGAACTGTTATCATTTGCATTTTTTATATCTAATACACGTGATAAGAATCCATTAATTACTATTTATTTATCTTATAATATTGGTATCCTGTATATTCCTCGTTATAATATCAAAATAAATTCAGATCTTATGTATGTTTTGTCATTTAAAGAATTTACTTTCATGAAAATTACAATTACCAAATATTTGTTAGTTAAACTTGAAATGATTACAATAAATAAAATTTAATTAATGTAATGGAATAGAAAAACAAAAAAAAAAATATTTCCTGTTTTTTGGAACCCAAAACTTCCTACCAAGCCCATCTGTGAGGACTTGAAGCGGCTGCAGGTGCAATCTTGCAGATGCTACCAAAGCCTTCGCGTCGCCATCCGTTGTGATGTGCAACCGGATGAAGACACAACTCTCACTGCGCGCGCCGCATGCGGTTGTCGTCACACGCCCACCTCCTTGCTTCGTTCGTACGTTCCCACTACGGCTTGGATACACGCTCAGTGCTCTGTCAAATAGCGATCTGTTAACGCGTTATATCGCTCATCGAGTTTCCTTTCGTAAAATAAGTAGCATGTGAATGCGACGTTTTTCATAGTTCAACACGCAACGAGTGAAATGTTATTCGTTCACTGACCATACCGCATCGGCCTAACTCCTGGATACTCTTCATGAGGAACTGACCGCTTCAGATTTTATATAATAAGGTAAAATTATTTTGATTGAATTATGTATTTAATTTGATAATTTAAATTGAGAAGAGTGACTTTCACAAAGCGCCACCATTTATTGTAGCGTTTAAAAAAACTTGATACCGCAATAATTCCGTAATGCCAGTCTCGAGAAAAGCTAGTGTAGGTCAGAATGACAGTCGTCCTACTTCTTATCGAAACGACATCGAGTTACTAACTTGCGAACTGTTATTTTGTCCACTTAGGTGATGATCCAATTTACTGAAGCTCACGCCTAAATTTTATTATTTGACCAACAAACCGATTACCGGACATATTTTATAGGTAGCGTTTGTTTTTTTCCCATTAACCGCTATTGTATTGATTCATCATTACGTCGTGTAGTAATGTACACTTTATAAACTATATGACATATTGGTAATTCAGAAATGTGGTCAAGGAATGTTGTTTCAGTCAATATTTGTAATGTGAAAATTTCATTAGCAAAGTTGACGAAAGAGTTACCCGACGGATATTAGTGAATAGTTGAAAACAAACTAAAATATTGTGCACTCTGGGTGTATTATTTTTTAAATTTCGATTTTCTTCCAATGAAACGATTGCTTTCTACTACTTCGGAAAATTATGACAAGCTTGCATTACAAATACTATTTATTATTGTTAATATTTCTGTATTACTTTGTCGTTAAATTTTAGGATTAATAGTGGCAATTACGCTCATCTACTCCAAATATTTCATATCATTACTACAATAGAACAAAACCTATTGACAATATTAACATCTGATAAATAAAGTTCACCACAAGCAAACATCGGTATATTTTTTTTTATTCATTAGTCACGATTTAACTTTCTCATTATTGACTCTCCACAAAAAAGTCGGTGTGTTTTGTAATTCATAATAACTCGAGTTATATAAAATCTTGAGGGGATCAGCTGTCACCTAAGTAAAGTGAAATGCTCAGTGAAAATTATGTTACAGTCACGACATTAAGTAAAACGCCGTTGACGGATAATACCCGACTATTTGCAGTTGAGAGTGTACATGTGTTTCCTACTACATTTTGTATTTTTCTATATGCTTAATATGAATTTGAGATTTAAATAGGTTGTCAGTATCGAAATATATCTGTGGTCTAAATTGAATGCCTCCCCTTGAAGTCGTTTTGAGACTACAAAACTACATATCTTATACCTTTAAACGAGCAATTCTTGTATATATATATATAATATATAATCTGAATCTCAGAAACGGCTCCAACGATTTTCATAAAATTTAGTATACAGGGGATTTCGGGGGCGATAAATCGATCTAGCTACGATTTATTTTCAGAAAATATTGTTTTCAATAATCAACTCTTCCCGACATCTAATAATATTTTTCTTAATTGAGGGCAACTAACCGCTTTAAAGACACAACAAGTCATCAACAACAGGTCATCATCTAGTAAATATTAAATTTCAGATAGCTGCGTTGCTTGTGCTGTCATTTTTGTATCCGAAAAACATTAAATATGTTAAGTAATTTGTAAACAAACGATTGAACAAGTTGAGCGAATCGAACATAATTATTAATCTAATTAGAACGAAGCACTAATTAAAACAATCATTAAAAACAAGGGCAAACCATGCAAATATTAACTGCCTAAAACTATTGGTTTTTAATGATTTGGCTGATATATTTTTTTTACAAATTTGTCATTTCACTGTTTTGAGCATAGGTAATAGTATAACATCTACCTCAGTATGTTGTAGATGTGGTAATATTATTATCGTTCGAAGTAACCATTGTTTAAGGCTAATCGAAAAAATAAAAGAAACAGTAGATAACTGTTGCTTTCTTTCTGGCAAACCAAATGAGGTTAACGGCGTATTTCGATGTGTACAGAATGGCGAACTGATGTGGAACGATTTTGATTCAACTTACCGCGAATACAAATTAACGTGTCATTTATTTATTCAAACTTTAACACAAATAATAATTATTATAAAGTCTCAACGAGACTAAAGTTTGTATTGCCTATTTAATAAAGGCTAATAAATTAGTATTTACAAAAGTCTCAAGTGCAATAATATAAACAGATGTACGTTCGTACCTTCATTCAACTTCATTCCAGATATTCCAATATTCATATTTAATATTTGGAAATTATTTCTATGAATTCGTCTCATGACTCTACTCAATTCTACTCACGAATTCTACTCAACAAATGTTCACGATTTACTTCAACGGTGAAGGCATAACATCGTGTAATAAAAATCAAACCCGCAAATTTATAATTTGCGTAATTACTGGTGGTAGGACCATTTGCGAGTCCGCGCGGGTAAGTGCCACTACCCCGCCTATTTCTGCCGTGAAGCAGTAATGCGTTTCGGTTTGAAGGGTGAGGCAGCCGTTGAAACTATACTTGAGACCTTAGAACTTATATCTCAAGGTGGTGGCGCATTTGCGTTGTGCATGTCTATGGGCTCCAGTAACCACTTAACACCATGTGGGCTGTGAGCTCGTCCACATATCTAAGCAATAATAAAAAAAATACGATTTCGTGATATTAACAAAAACAAAATCTTATTGAAACAATAACAATCATTTTTAGACATCGTTTGAAACTCCGCTTGAATATAAATTATGATGGTCTCGTTAAATCTAATTTCCTACTTTGGCAAGTAATGTTAGTTTTCCAAATTTTTCTATATTTTTATAAGAGTAGATACGAAGTCGAATCTCGCACTACTTTTGGTGACATGCGGTTACCGCAACCCGTATATTGCCACAATGAAGTCTCTCCTTGCTTTGGAGCAAATAGTACCTTAACCTTGAACCGGAAGGCATGACTGTGTGTCTTTGATTTTTATTCAAGCTGCAAAAGTAATTTTGAATTGATGGTTTACGTGTTTCCCATTCTAAATTACCAAGTAAAATAACGTACTAATTTGCTAACCACCTCATTGCTTCACTTGAGTGACTTTAGATAATTAAAAAACCCTTAACCCGTATACGCTAAACTTATTGTTGCGAATGTAATTATCAATAAATTAATCTATATAAACAGGAGAAGATTATACAAGCACCGTTTTCTACATGTTTCCTCAACCTAATTTGTGTATAATAGATTTGTAGATAAAACACAAACTTTGTGATTTATTTTTAAATAGTCAAATCTTTTTAATTAATGTACCATGTAACGGAAAGTAGCACTTATCTCAAAATTACGCAAAATACTATGTATAAGCCAATGTTCGGTGAAATATACATTTTAAATTTGTAGTTTTATTAATATTTTGTAGCTTTTATAATTTTTTATACTTTTTTTTTTTTAAATAAATAAATAAATAAATAAATATTTACTAACAATCACGCCACGTTAACTGGTCCCGTGATAAGTTCGTAAAGAACTTGTGTTACAGGTACCAGATAACGGATATAAATGTAAGATTTTTATTATACACATACATATATTTAATATACATCCATAACCCTGGAAAAGACATTTATATTTATCATACAAATATCTTCCCTTGGCGGGATTCGAACCCGCGACCCCCTTGTGTAGTGACCATGTCACTTACCACTACACCAGACGGCCGTGAAATTTATACTATACTTATAGAAGCGCATGCCTAAACATCTATTATCGATTTGTAATGATTTTCGTTGGGAGCATTCATAACAATGAAATATTAAGGATATCCCAAATCGCTTCGATTTGTGGTCGTTTTGTCCCTATCCATTAAGATTTTTTTAACTGTAATTGTCATTGTTCTTTCTTTACCTTCAAAATGTGATCTAAAATAACTCTGAATCAATTAGCTGTAGGGTAGAGACGGAGAGATACGATAAATCTATTAGCTTTTTTTTCAATAATATGGCGGTTAATATGATTATTGGACTGGACCGGGTCGGAATCTAACTTAATCCGTTTTCTTTTCCCTGAACTTGTAAATTCAATAAATTGATACAGGGTTTATGTTGGTGAAATCCCACCTGACAAACCGAAGAAGTGAGAAACAAATGAGTTGCACTTTTGTAGAAAGTTCATGTGACAATAGTAAACATACTCGTATTTATTTTAAATCGGGATAGCGATTTTTTTAACTAATCTTGCATGAACGTTATTGCATAATAATACAGTAGGTACTCGTAAAAACCATTCTGGACACTTTACTGGCGATAGAGCGTACAGTGAGCCTGTAAGGGTAGGGACCAGCATCCTGCCATGAAAACTATCAAGTTAATTAAATTTGAAATTTATTTAATTTTGACATACCATGCTATGATAGGCGCTGTCAAATAGCATTTTCTAATTGAAACTACATAGTTTTATTAACTTGTTTGTTACTGAAATATTATTTTCTGAATTCTAATTGTGATTTTTAAAATGATTTTTAAGGTTTATTCTCGCGTTATAATTATTATTTATTATTTTCATTTCTAATTTCCGACGCTTCGAATACTTTTGTTGCCGCCGATATGCCATATGCCATATAAACGAAATAAAAGCGAGATTAAATCGTAAAGGTAGTTGTTGTACGTTTATGACTCTTGAAAACCGAAGTAATGTCTGATGATTTGTTGTTACGTTATAGAGATAATAATGAGAGCAATAAAAATGTAACAATCATACATGGTGACCTCATTGCGTCACTAGGACGCAAAAGAAAGCGTGTGGAGGTCATTCGTTAATAAGTACACTCGTATTCATTCTGGTTAGTGACAAAAGACGAAATCAGTGCTGTGTTGCAACCATTGTTTTATTACTATTTTACGTCATGATGATTTGGGCTTGATGCTGTGCTGTACGTAAGCCCTGACTGAATAAGAAGCCAATAGGATTGAGAGCCATGTAAGGGACAGATCAGATATCTCTCGGCACAGCTGTCCATCAGGCCAGTAAGAGATATTCTCGGAAACTGAATGTCAACCTCATGCAATAAAGGAGTCACGATTCCCAGTAACGAGGCAATGTTTCAGAAGGATGCCGTAATAAGAATTAGGGGAAATTTTCTGAAATTGTCTTTTCTTCATTATTAATGACGTTTGACATGAACATAGAATAGCTGCAACATATAAAATTATCCAGAAAGAATAGAGTATGTCAGAATTTCTTATTTAAATATCTTACATCTTTGTATTTTTATCTAGTACTGTTCACCTATACGTGACATTTGGTCACGTAACCTCAGAAAGTCAATGTGAATAATTAATAAAATGCAAAAGTTTTGAATAGGTACTTAATGTAAAATTAACCTATTTATATATCGTGACACGTATTGTTTACATATTTATGTTCTAAGTACATACTGAAATCATTGTTATATCGATATAACAAAGATTTAAGAACAAGCAATGCTACTTAAGTATAGCTATTAGTAACATTTTAAACAATATTTAACTTACGATAAAGCACGCAATCGGTAATTCTTAGTAGTAATTAATATGCCCTTAACAATGTATAATCAAAACGTCCTACTTACATTATAGACCAAGGCTTATCGAATGTTAATGATTTAGCGAATTTTGTTACAAAACTTACAATAAATCTAATTTACATCTAAACAGTTAACGCTACTAGAGTGTCTGGACAACCGGACTACAGCAAAAATGATACGCCTTTATTACAGAATGGATGACTGAATTTTCACCGTACGTGCTAAGGTTGTGTAAGGTATACAGAAGTTGAACCCATAGAACCCACAACAAAATGGAGGGTGCTCCATTTCTTCTTTAGCCGCCGGTTCAATCATGCGAATAAAAATGAACTACAGTTTGAAAAACGAGGTGACCGTTATAAAAGCAATAATAGAACAATCATTTACTAACTTAAACTTCTTTGTACTTTTGTAACTGCAATAAAAACTAATAAAACTAGGCAAAGTAATCATTGTTGCGTGACTACTCAATGCTAATAACATCTATGAGAATAAGAATAGAACATTTCAAAGGCTTCTTCCTTAAGTTAGTCAAGGTTGTTATTTTTATTCTAACTGAAAGAAATTTAAACGAATACCCAGGTAGTATCTTAGGGGAGGAAATGAGAAGGCAGAGTTGAAAATTATAGGAAATTATTTTTTATACCTCATGTCGAAATTCTTTTTTATACCTCATATCTAAATATTTTTCTAAATCGTTTAGAAATCTCATATGCAAATTGATATGTGGGACCTATGTTTATTAATGAAATGCCTTTTAGTGTAATTTGTAAAATTTTAGTCGCTTGCCACGTACTTTTCCAGAACATGCGGGCGAATAAATTCATAGGTACGTGTGCTTCTTTATCACCATTACTCGTAATATTAACTAGTCGTTTTTCAAGGCCGTGTAACGTCAAATTTAATTTTAAAATTTCAATTGCGTACCACTGAAAACATTTAAATGAAGAAAATATTTAAATTGCAGTCAAAATATTATAAAATGGACTTACATAGTATGTATTTATTATTTGATTTTGAGTGAGGAAATTGAATAGTTTCCTCCTATTAGTTATTATTATTAGGTCGGGTTTGTTCTTTGGACTACATTTTGTGAACATAATGTCACGTATCGAAAGTGTACTTAGAATGAATAAATTAATGAAATAATAATATCGACGCTTGAAAGGCAAACATGACTAAGCGACAAGAACTGCTTTGTACATAAATGATCGGCAATAACCATATTCGATGCGCAAAAAAAATACATTTCTAGGTCTATTAAAATCATTTCAATCCTACAGCTAGATTCGTTAAAATATATTTTTTTTCAGTTATTTCAACTTTAAATTAGTCTATTGTAAAGTTCACGCATTCTCGCTTATGTCACGTTTGTCTTTCAAGCGTCGATATGCAAGGCAGTTCTGCATAGGATAATTTTATAGTATCGGGTAAGTAGAATTGCGTAGTTTATTTTAAAGGTTATCTATCAGATTATTACTACGACGGAACTTATAATGTTTGTATTGTTAATTGTATTGATTCAAACACATAGCGGAAAAATCGTTGTAAAATAACATTGAATAATCAGTTGGCGTGGGTGGCCAATGGCTCGTGGAAACGAAAGGGCAATGTTCACAAAATTTGAAGTTTCAATTGCATTAGTGTAACGGTTGTCCTGTCCCACCGATCAAATAGGAACGCATGACTGCTTTGCACGAGAGACAGGTAGAAAGGATACCTAGCCGTATGTACTCAAAATACGTAGCAATAATTAAAATAAACTTATTTGTCGAGCTATCATATATTTTCAAAAAATGCATTAGTAAAGTGGTAACGCTTCCACTTTACTAATGCATTTTTTGAAAATAACCATATAAATACTAAGTTTTATGGCAATCCGATTCATCGTATAATTATGAACACGAACAAACAAACCAATAAAACAATATCACTGGTGAAGCTTAAAGTAAACATTACTATGTTTTATAAACTCAGTAATCTATTTATCTAATTAAAAATGTAGTGGTATTGCATGAACTTAAATGCTGTCTAATTTTTTTTAATTCAAATAAACATTAACACATTTTATAAAATAGATTAACGAAATGTAATAAATGTAGTGGAAAAATAATTAAGGTCAAGGCACTGTTTAATTAAGAATTACGGCCCGTAGATGCCCATAACAAATAAAGGTCAGAATGTTCGTCACATGCAGCGCAATTGTTGTCATATTGTAGGTCAGAAGAGTTCAGTCTTTTTATCTGGATATGGCGCCATGAACTCAAGTCTCGTATGTTTTTAAAACTCTTCTGATTGGTGGGGGCATTTCATACAATCGTCTCGAATTCAGTATATTAATCCTTTCCCTGTTCAATTTATCTATTATTTACAATACAATTGGTGACTTCTCGAGAAATCAAAGAAACGTTATACAAAATTGGATTTTTGCTTGGTGAGTTTGGAACCTTAGCAAAATTAGTTCTATGAATTTTTGTAGTAAAATAAATTTGAAATGATTTGTAATTTGTGGTTATAGATAGTAGATAAGTCTTACTTCTAGTCAAGTCTCGTACTTCAATTACTAATATTAGATTTATTAATGCATTTTCATTTTTCTTTAAACATAACCTATTTCCATTTTCATTTTTTTTCTTCGTTTGAACGATGAATAATACAACTTAGGTTATAATTATAGTTAACAAATTAGAAAAGCAATACTTAAAGATTTAAGCACCCGAGGTTTCCATCTATCTATTCTTCTCTATACAAAAATGAATTGCTGTTCGTTAGTCTCGCTAAAACTCGAGAACGGCTTGACCGATTTGGTTAATTTTGGTCTTAAATTATTTGTGGAAGTCTAGAGAAGGTTTAAAAGGTAGATAAGTATGAAAATGCTCGGAATTAAATAAAAACAACAATTTTGTTTTTCCGTTGATGTGTCCCCCGTCGGACGGATTCCATTTGTTTGTTTTATGTTTATTTTATAAAAAAGCTTAGGTTTTTTATTTTTTGAATGAGGTACTACGAAGTGTACCGGGTCAGCTAGTAAATAATAATTTTAAATGCGCAGCGAAGCGGGCGAGTACGGCTAGTACTAAATAAATGTCTCACATGAAACTATAATATAATACCTATGAATTTCAACTTTCTTTCAATAATAACAGAATTTTTGAATTTCAAAATAGAACAAGGCACTCACCTATCAAATCCATCAATAACAATGTACAAATTATTTAATTTTTTGAAGGAAAAGAGTTCCAACAGCTTGTACGTCGATGTCGAACAATTGTAAATAATAAATGTTTAATATGAGTGATATCGCGGCTGATAAGTTACGAATGAACAGTACCACTTTTGAACATTAATTATAATACCAATTACTCAACACACAATTATAGATGACTAAAGAAAAAAATGAAATGCTAACTAAAGAGCGTTAGCTAGAGGAGCATTTAGAGATATTAAAAATTTTGATAGTTTCTCCAGATTAATCTACACCAATAATAACACAATATATGTAGTTAGTTTGGCTGCACGACTCGAGTGCTGAATGGCAAATGAGAAATTTTGATGTACTATGACTCGAGTCGAGACGTGCATATGATTGTGACAAATCAAACTCAATCAAGTAACCACCGATTCCAAAGGTGATCTGAATCTCTTTCAACTTGAAATAAATCTAACTCGTGTACAAAGTGATGCGACGCGTATTAGTTCTTTTAGAGGCTCGTTATAAATCGTTCGATGGAGTTAAAATAAAACACTCCTTAACAGCTCGATGAAACATAAAATAACCACAGTAAAATTATTGTTTAAACTAATATCGCTTTATAAATTAGATAAGCAACACATATTGAATCTCATTCACATTGAATAAGATTCAATATGAGATATACTCAAGATATCAAGAAAAAAAAAAAACGTATTACAACAGTCCCATGCTGTTGCTCAAAAATCTAACATAATGTATTTATTACGTGATCTACGACTGAGTTTATTGCAGTAGGGAATAAATAATACAGGGAACATCTTTCCTTAATGTCCAGAAGTTGTTCAGAACTTACATGTTTGGTTATCTTGAAATTGTCATCGAGAGTTATTCAGGTTTTAACTGGATTTTTTCTATCCTATATTTTAAGAAGGAAAAAGAGAATATTAATGGTATTATTGTAAATGAACAGTTTAAGTTTATTATGTAAAATAAAATTAAAATTGAATTGGTAACAAAGTTAACTTATCGCACTATACAGGGTGTTTTAAAAGATTTTTTTTTCAATTGCATCTTTCTAAGTAATCATATATTTTTATTTAGAATTTTTATGTTTTATTCCACGTATGTAGTAAAATGCGTATGGTATCTGAAACAATAATAAAGATTTGATAATATAGAAAGCAAATACGCATGTATGAATGTTATCTCTGTTTGTGGCGCGGGAGAGGCCAATATCCTTTAACACAATAGATATTACACACAGGCGGAAGGCGCTAACAAATAATAGAAGTGCATTCCGACCAGACCATCTGCTTATAATAGGTGAAAGTGAGGTCAGTGAACCTAACGAAAGTTTTTAATAAAGGTCAGAGTTGAATGAAACTGGGAAAACTATCCCGTTTCTTATGAGTCGTATGATGTAAAACAATTGACAGCATAAAATATTCAATGTAAATAATTGTATCTGTACGTCCAATGTAAATGTCTTTCTTCAAACGAAGTGTGTGGAGGATAACCTAGGCAGCGGCTTGACTATGGCTTCGGCATTTATGACGTCCATAAATGACGTTAACCACTCACCATCAGTTGGG
This sequence comes from Bombyx mandarina, assembly GCF_030267445.1. NCBI lineage: Eukaryota > Metazoa > Arthropoda > Insecta > Lepidoptera > Bombycidae > Bombyx > Bombyx mandarina. Next base: position 8,954,344 of record NC_143212.1, on the reverse strand, counting down.
TTGTCTGTCTTTTTTTTTTTTTTTTTTATTGCTTAGATGGGTGTACGAGCTCACAGCCCACCTGGTGTTAAGTGGTTACTGGAGCCCATAGACATCTACAACGTAAATGCGCCACCCATCTTGAGATATAAGTTCTAAGGTCTCAATATAGTTACAACGGCTACCCCACCCTTCAAACCGAAACGCATTACTGCTTCACGGCAGAAATAGGCAGGGCGGTGGTACCTACCCGTGCGGACTCACAAGAGGTCCTACCACCAGTTTTGTCTACAATGGCATTTAAATAAAAAATTAATCACTGCCTAATAATTGAATCCGAAATAACACATAATTGTTACAGATATGTAACTGGCCAAATTAAATAATGTAATTTATAGACAATTCAATTGACAAATAAGACAATTGTTTGTTTCTTAAACAATAGCGCAGTGTTGCACAAACACACGAGTTTAATCCCTCTTATTACGTTTTCCGCAAGTTGCACATCAACTACGACTAAAGATTACATATTATAATGTTTTTATAAGCCTTTGTACCATAATGTAATGATTTGTCTATAATAGGGAAGTTCAACTCCAATTAACATAATTACTATTAATGTCATACAAAGAATTATTAGTCCCTTTATAGCTTTATCTATTTCAGTCAGACAAGAACATTATCACTTTTTTTTTGTAAATTTCGAAAATATCAAGTGGGTTTTCATGAATTTTATGAAGTTTAAAAAACAGTTCTTCAGCCTATTATATTCTGGAAGTATTAAAAATTTGTTTTACTAAGCTGTTATGTCAGCTCAGATACGCATGTCTTGAAAAACACTGGGAATGCAATACAAAACAGATAAACATAATATGTTTATCTGGTTTGTCTTTAGTGGTTATCGTCGGTCTTTGAGAACCACTACTGCTAGGGGGACAGTCGACCTGCTATTCAAAGCTAAGAAGTATTTCAATACATAAATAAAGCTTGAAACATTAACCCACCGAATTCAACGTTGTTTGACGATTGTAGGGAGATTTCTGTATGGAGTTTTTCACTTCAACTTTTACTTTAAGTCTTTCGCTCGTCCTTGGTTAGAATCGATCTGACTGTCGATAGTTTACTACTTCATGACTATACTCCCAATACATAGCTTCTAAAATCAGTAAGTAATTACTGTTATGTCTAACTTAGCAGACCCAGTTGTCGCAAATATTTAACTTGGGCGTATTATCCGAGGTAACTGTTAATTTAACAGGTTTAGCTGAATTATAATTCAATAGCGCTTTGCCTTTCCCATAACATTATATAAGTAGAATCAATGAGGTTGTGTCTCTTATATTTTACATTAAGACAAAATATTTTGAACCATTGTCAACGTTTTATCATTGTCTTTATTATATAACACCGTCCGTTCTGAAAAACAATCTTTAGATCTGTTACGACTTGCGTGACCGATGCTACGGAATACCGAGCTTACTTACGGTTGGTACTGAGAATCTACATCGAGGCAATGTCTTTCATCCTTGTCTTGCAAATATTCCGGTCGCTAAACAAGTTTCGCACACTCCAATGCCATAGCGATATAGACCTATAGAAAACAGGTACCAAAAGGAATATATTAAAAAAAAAACTCATAACGCATGTTAATTTGATCTCTAGAAAGTAGCAAACATAAATAGCATTATAATTTTTTTCGATACGTGAAAATAAAATTTAATCTCTAAATTCAAATCAAATTAATGTTATTGAAATCTTAGACGGTTTAGATTTGTTTATTTTGACGATTAACTACTTTTGACTACTGATTTGCCCTAGCTAATGCTAATCCTAAGTTTCTGCCGGACATTGGTACCGCCAGTCTACTGAGTCCCCTAAATATGATATAGAAATTAGTTGTTGGAATGCAAATAGAAATTTAATACTCATTATAATTTCGTAAGAAAACATGACCGAAAGTTGAAGTATTAGGTAATCCAATATTCAGATTACGCTCACAAAGGAAGATAACATACAGTGAGGCAGTGAAAGTAGATGACTGTCATCTCAGTATGCGTCAACGAAAGCCATGAGCCAGCAGTATCCTTGTCCTTGCTCTCAGTGTCGTTCGGAAAGTGAAGTGATATGCATGGAGCATAAACAAACATATTATATAATAATATGGTTTAATTTAATAATTATATTATGATGATGATGAGGGAAATATCGCTGGTAACTCCAACCTGTTCCTCCTACGAATAGAAATAAATAGTAAAAAATACTGTAATAGTTAGTGGCATCTTCAGATTTGAGTTTTTTTTTTCCTTGCTTAGATGGATGAACGAGCTCACAACCCACCTGGTGTTAAGTGGTTATTGGAGCCCATAGACATCTACGACGTAAATGCGCCACCCACCTTGAGATATAAGTGCTCAAGTATCAAGATCATAAGATCTCAAGTATAGTTACAACGGCTGCCCCACCCTTCAAACCGAAACGCATTACTGCTTCACGGCAGAAATAAGTGGCAAATAGGTGGTGCGCGGACTCACAAGACGTCCTACCACCAGTATTTTTTTATGCGGTTCGCAAATGTACATATATGTGCGTACGTAGAAGTCTGTAGTTTACGCAGTCGCAGCTTGAAGCTGTCGATCCTGACTGTTTCAGGCGGCCCGTCTATGGCCAGCCTTAGGGCTCTGCAATTTAAAACAAAATGTGAAATTAATTAAAGCAAATTGATATTTTGGTTATATTGGACAACCAGTCAATCTTTATCGTACTTAGTGCGCACTTGCTTGATATTTTCACTTATGCTAGAAAACAAGAAAGCGGTGTATACAATCAAAGCATCAATCAAATGGGTATCCTTAGTATAAGATTTTTATTTTTTTTATTGCCCTTGTTGGCAGTCGAGCATACGGCCCATCTGATGGTGAGTGGTTACCGTCGCCCATGGACTTCAGCAATGCCAGGGGCAGAGCCAAGCCGCTGCCTACCGCTTAATACTCTCCACAAGCCTCTTTTGAAGAAGGACATGCCATAGCGCTCGGGAAACACCGTGGAGGGGATTACTTTCAAAGAATCTGAGAATTTTGCGGCATATGCTCAATTCGAAAACTAAGCTGTATTCGGGAGATACAGCCTAATCAACATTTAGAAACATTATACTAGTTTTTTATTTTGCATATATTTTTAAACTCGGAACAACAATCAATACATACATATAATAAAAGGTAGAATCACGTGTGTCGGTATATTGAAGAGAAGTAATAAAAATACGATAGGGATAACAAAAAAGGGTTATAGAATATAAATCACTAATCTTTATACATATAGTATAGTGGTTTTATATGAGTATAAAGGTAGTTCTTTCATACTAGTCCTGAGCATTTGTCTCCACCATGGAACAGATAAATAAGGTCTCCACTCTCCACCCACACGATGTAAAGTCCACTCCGGGGATGATGCGGGGCAAAAGCTAGTGTGTGCATTAATTTATTGAGTTAGAGATTATTAAATTTTTTTTAGTCTGTTCTTAATATAATAGTTTGCCTAACATACTTTTATTTTTAAGCCATTGTGACATTTATTACATCCTCGACCTAAAACATCGTAATACTTTTGGGAGTCGGAAAAGTTGTGCCAGCTACATTGATATGTAATGCATGTTTTACTACTGGTGACAGTTTGAATAGGAAGTTGTTTTTAGAAAGTATATTATGAATCTTTTAAAAATAATAAACATATTTTTTGACACGGCTACTTTGGGCTGTGAGGCATTTTTAAATTATGTAACAAATCTAGTTTTGTCTTTATAGTGTTATAGATATCTATTTCCAGTCAACGTAATATCATTTATTTATACTTTAAAAGCAATGAAATCTGTTTTGTTTAGTAGATTCGTTTTTTTTTTGTTTTGGAATAATGTCCAAATGTTGAGTGATGCGTCTATGAATGGACGCGTACGGTTAGGGACTCCGGTAACCCTACGCGTCGAACTCGACAAAGAGGTCAACGTGCAATCTGACCTATGCATCAGCCCGCTGAGTTTCTCGCAGGATCTTCTCACCGGGTCGCGATTCCGATCCGCTAGTAGATTCATTCGCGAAGCAGTTGCTCTTGAGTTGTTAGATCTTCTCCTTCGGAGGCGCTCGGGCGGCTGCTAGCAAATCCCACTGGTCCTGGCTGAGCCTTTGCTCGCCCACCTGTCCTGGTGAAACTGGAAAGGCCTCCGGGCCACCAGTAATCCCTCAATCATAAAAAAGGGCGCAAATCACTCGGCTGGTATCAGTTTCGGACGATTTATTAATATCCGATGAAGAAATAAAATCGTGTAGCAAAACCAACCCCACAAAATGTATAAATTTTATATTATATTATGAACTAGGGTAATTTCTACTTCTTTACTGCCATTGCTACTTCGGTCCTGCCTGTTTCTATTTCGAGGCAGTAAAATTTTTCGGCTTGAAGTATGGGACAGGTTTAACAAAACAATAATTTTAAATAATCATTAATATGCCCACTAATCATTATCAAAATTCCTAGAATCATCCATGATAATGGTCTAATTGATTTGCACTATAGCTAACCGAGTATCGAATCGACTATCCACTACGTTCGTTGCTAACGGCTGTGCGAGCTTATATTTCCTGGCAGATAAAACTATTTTATAATTTTACTTTAAAAAAAAGGAATATCATACAATCATGTCAATGTCAATCAACATATTGTAATAGATTTGTTACAGCACGCCCCTAAAGTTTAAACTTTTAAAAAATTTCAGTAACTGCAAGTTTTGCGTGTTTTTTAATTGAGCACCAAAGTGCCATCATACTACGTATCCAAGTGTGAATGTGTGCTATACCAACATCACCAACCGTCACTTTCCAACGAATTCAATGAAGCGCGGAGAAAGTGGCGACCTAAACGAGCGAGTGCGTCCGCAAAAGACGCTGACTCATTCACATGATTCACTTAATGTAAACTTTATTAAATTAGTTAATATTATTTCGTTATTAGAGGAATTTGCCAGTACCGAGCCCATCCATGGGTAGCTACCTATTTCTATCACGAACGATTATCTGAGCTCCAATAACCACAATAGAATATCTAGGAGGGCTGTAGGCACTGATTTAAAACAACATTTACAGCAATAAAAATAAGTAAAATAATAGTCTGAGCATACGCTAAAAAATAGGCTTTTGTAGCTAGTAGAACTAAACAAAACAAAAAAAATATATACGGAGCGTTCGTTTGTGTTTATAATAATTAAAAAATATATTAATATTCTTATTTCTTATTAAATTATAATTTGGTCATCGGCTCTTGAGAAGTGTGCAAATTTCAATTTAATCCGATATTATGAAGTGAGTGAAAATCACGTTCAAAGACTCCGTTATATACTTATAAATAAACAGGCGAAGCTAATAAAAGCGCGTTAATAACGAATGCGATTACATTATTCAAAAATAGTTTAAAAATGAGGAATGTAAATCCCGTTGAATTAAAATCATGGAACTCACATCGTACCTAATAGTATTTTGATATTTAATAATTACCTCAGGCATATCCATCTATTGCTAACATCTTTGTATAAATTATTACGTATTCATTATGTTAACTTTCAATCAATGCTATAAATAGGCTTCCGTTGCCAAATAATGGTATGCGAATACTTTAAAATGTCGTTTTTCCCGTGTTTCTAAATTTTAAATTATATGTAGGTGAACTTTCGAGCAAGGTATATTCTATTAGGTATATTCTGTTAGGTTCAGTTTTCATGAGTAGCAATCATTGTTATATTCATTCTGTAATGTAAACAGTTGAACGATAGTTATCATGATGGATATCAAAATGTGAAATGTGAAAAAACAGCTGTACATGACATAATGTAGAATAATAACTACATATACGCTATAGGAGGGGCGTATTTTGAACCCGCACGGGTAGATGCCGCTATCCTGCATATTTCTGCCACGAAGCAGTCATGTGTCCGTGTTTGAAGTGGTTACCAGAGCCTACTCTACGGAACATGATGACCGGCGCCGGCCTTGTAAAACGAGGTATAACGTTTCCGTCCTATATTATGGCTGCTAATGATATTTTGAATTCTGAAAGTATTCTGTTTACTTTTGTCTTGACGTAATGAAGCTCTCCGGTTTAAAGGATAGGAGAGCTGCTATCTCTTTTTCTCTAAATAGTAGGTATGTGGTATATGGAGATTTCGTCTAAGCAATGAAAATAATTTTGATATGGTTTTCACTAACAGAAAGCAGTACTGTTAGTACAATACAATTAAGACTTCGAACTCAAATTTCTCTCAGCTCTGGTGATCACTTAACACCGGGTTAGCCGTAAGCTCGTTCACCCACCGATACAATACCTACATAAATAAATTAAAAACGAGACTTAACCTTACAAGGAGTTTGAATATTGTGTCACCGATGCACGAAAATTGAAGTAAATACTGTGGTTAAGTAGTTATTGCGATTATGGAAAATTTTGTTTACATCCTATGGGATATTAAGTCACAAAACACATCGGTAAAATTGCTTGGATTATAATTATTATAAACTTGAACATCCTTTCTACTGAAAGAAATAATACGGAACTCTGTTTGGCATGTACCATAGTTATTTTTTTTTGCTGTAACTATTGCTATTTGTAGTATCATCTATAAAATTGACACAAGTACAGATCGTAAGTGAAATCTTACTTCTACTAATCGAAACGGACAACAAAAAAGTTACGTAAATTGAGAAACTCTGCCCACTGTATTTTATTACTACATTATGAAAACGCATCGCTATAATAATATGTTCGCTTCATTTTTGGTTGGCTTATAATCCTACGACGACTTTATAGCCTATGACATTCTATTACGATGTCCTCAATTTATTCATGTTCGTACTAAGTAAGTCGGGAATTTCCGTTAACCTACTTTCCCCGGTTATTTTTTATGTAATAAAAGGAACTTTAAAATATTCTTCGGAAAGTTTTGAATGATCTTCGTAGCAAAGAAGGATTATCCTGTTGTTAAACTACTAGTATTATGGGAAGTTATTTACGACGTGTACTTAAATTACGGCTTAAGGCTACATCAACATAAATAGAATTTTGTGGAAGAATTTATTATAATATTGAATAGTTCATGTTACAACATTACGATAAATAGGTTCAATATACATGCCATAATACAATTATACTATATATTTATTTCACGCTTCATCATTTACATGACAAGTATATAGGTAATATAATACATATATGTCATTATCAATACCGTCTTTACTATAAGGGCACACGGGGCCCGTGCCCAGGGCCCCCATTCTCAAAGGACCCCGAAGGACCGACAATTTCTCTTACACATTTATTCTCAAAACATTTTTGTCGGGCACATAACACTTTTGCGAATCACAGCTCTTGCTAGGGTTCGTGTTAGCAACGTCGTCAGGTTTGAGCCCCGTGAGCTCACCTAATAGTTAAGGTTACGCTGATATAGCCTCTCAAGGCTATCAGCTTAGGCAGGAAAAAAAAGGGGACTTTCTCGCCCTATGTTTTTGCTTTGCATCCTCTATTGACCTTATTGTAACGTTAATAATTAGGTTATACTGTATACTTCATGAAGATTTTTATTGAACATCGAGTCGATTTAAAAAATATTGTTATTATATTTTTGTTGCAGTGTCTGCGTTCTTCATCTCGTTATGATTATTAGAATATTATGGCTTCTACTACTAGTGATTGTTTCAGTAAGCCCCTGGACATTAGGTAAGTCTTGTAATGTAAATAATGAATTCTTTTTGTAAATGAAATTACCCTGGACCTAACAATTAGCTTTGTTTTAGGTAACCCAATATTCCTACAGAAGCCTGGTAAGCCAAGCAGACCTGTGATAAAATGGAATCCTCCAACGGACACGTGGAACTGGACTACGAATCCCCGAAACGAGGAACCGTTTTTTGTACCATCAAATTTTACACATAAATTGCCACCATCGGCCAATGAAACCGAACTCATAGCTCACATGGCAGCTTTGAAACGTAACTATTCGCGGCTCCTCTGGGATAACGATAAAGGCACGAATTTACCTATGTTCGTTGAAAAAGCATTAAAACTACTCAACTTGAAACAGGTTTATTACGAAGTTGAGCATTCGGTGATGTCCAAAGTGTCGTGCACCGCGTGTAAGGCAGGCGCAGGACTGCTGCAGCACTATATAAGGCTCGGTAAAAGTAAAGATGAAATCAACAAAATGATTTTTCAATTTTGCGTTTCTTTGAAGATTCAATCCGCCCGCGTTTGTGAAGGAATAACGAGATTATTCGGGGTACGTTGATTATTTGTTTATATTACAAAATTGTTGATAAAAAGCGATTAATAAATTCACGTTTTTTTATTATTCTTTCAGAGCGAAGTGGTATATGTTTTGAAAAGAATAACAATTGGCCCGGACGAAATATGTAGTTTTGTGATTGGTGACGCTTGTGGCGATGTTTATAATCCATATCACGAATGGGAAGTGGCTTTCCCTCCGGTGCCCAAGCCGACTGTTCGACCTCTCGAATCACCGTTAGAAAAGGCTCCTACATTCAAAGTTTTGCAGATTTCAGATACGCACTTCGATCCTTATTATGCAGAAGGTAAGTATCTGTGACGTGAGCTGATAACAATGTTTTACAAATTTATTTTATTTTTATTTGTATATTTATTACACTTCATGTAAAATTTACATTGGCGGACTTAATGCCTAAAGCATTCTCTACCAGTCAACCAAAGGTAATGCAGAGTAAATAGTGGTAGGTGCAATGAAATTTATATTAAGTTACAAATACATACACAAAAAAGTATATATATATATACCTATATGCACAATCACATATACACATACATACATACATACATAAATTTGTTGTTTTGTTAACATATGATTATTTATTGTAGGTGCTAATGCCGAGTGTAATGAACCACTTTGTTGTCGTGCTTCTAACGGACCCGCACTGACTCCGGGTGGCGGAGCAGGACGTTGGGGAGACTATAGAAAATGTGACACACCGAAGCGCACTATTGATCACATGTTGAAGCACATCGCTGACACACATACAGTAAGTAAACCTTTACACGATTTAGTTTTGAAATATTTAAAAAGGAGATAAACATTGTACACAATGTTAGGCATATTTCATAGTACTAGAGGTCCCGCAGTAGTCGACTATAATTAATTGGAATTGTAAGTTTGTACACTATTATGATTGTATTTTCAACGCCAAGACTACACTAAATATTAATAAGCACGAACAATATTTAATCTATTCTCAATTTGACCACAGATGTCAATAACAAAAGTTTGACAATAAATAAATAGTAGGTATGCATGCGTGTGTGTGTCAAATACATGGTAGTGTGTGTAATGTTTTCTTTATTGATTTAATGTATCTTTTATGCATTATTTTTAAAAAATATTAGCATTGTGCACTTCTTCTCTATATTCTCTATAAGTGTGGAAAATTTCATACTCCTCCGTCCGCGCAATTTTCGTAAAAAGGGCTACAAAGTTTTTGTTACGTTTAGTTTCATAGTTTTTTTTGTTTGGATTTCGCGATTCGTAGACGTAATTAAAGCTGCTTTTAGGGTCTAGTCTCGTAATTTTATTGTCATTATGAGACGATTGACCACGTCATCCGTGACCACGAAAACTGTAAAGCAATCGAAATATCGAAAATTGTGTAATAGTAATTATAACGCGAGATTAAGCCGTAATTGTTGTTTTAATTACAAACTCTCATGTTCACATGCGTATATTCCCATTTAAAACAACGTATCAAAGAGGTTAACTGCGATGTAAAAAAATCGTTTCCAAAACTGAAACTTTATGTAGTATCTACCAAGTATAATATAATTACACAAATGGAAATTTCAAACTGTTGCTTTGCTGAGCACGAATAGTGAATGCTCAAAGAGGGTCATGAACACTCTCAAAGCCGCAATATTCACTAAAAGTAGCGGGCGGAAGCGCTGCAACTTGATTCGAGAGCAATTCATCCTTCAGCTGTTTTAAAAACACTGTCAAAATAACATAAATAATCTTTGTTTATAGCTTTAGATGGCAGACGATCATACGGCTCATATGGCGGTGGCTAAACACTGTCGCTCATTGACTCCAGCAATACCCCTAACAGCCTAGATTTATATTCCCTTAGCATACAAATACTTAAACTGAAATATACACAACAAGAGATTTGCAAAAAAATTGCTGAATAAAATATAAGCCTTGACTTGTAATCAACTATATAGTCCAAAATCATAATCAATCAATATCAAAATAATAATATAAATTCATTGGTTTTCTAGGACATAGACTATATATTGTGGACCGGAGATTTACCACCTCATGACGTTTGGAATCAAACGAAGGAAGAAAATCTCAAGGTTTTACAAGAAACTGTTGCACAAATGTCTGATATGTTTCCTGGAGTACCAATTTTCCCAGCTCTAGGAAATCACGAGTCTTCTCCGGTAAATAGGTTCGTATTTATATTGCACAATAAATTCAATATTCAATTATTCATTGGAACACAAATTTACTGGTAATTTGCGACCCCAGCTGCTACAAATAACTGGCTTCTAAACAAAATTATGAAATAAACAGATGTCTTCTTATTTGTCAAATTGAAGATTTAAATTGCATATAACAGAACAAGTACACCGATGCTTATCTTAAGACTTGTTTTTATAGTTTCAGTAAAAGTTCACTCAAATTTGTATGGAACGTTTGCCTAAGTTTGTCGCTAGGGGCGCTGTTCCAACTGCAAACAAATTTGAATTAACTTTTACGCTATCGAGAACATTAAAACACTTGTACTAAGCACACAGTTCTTTAATTAAGAATGGCTATTTAAAAAAAGATATCAGTTGCGAAAATAATATAATTTTATTTCATTGCAGTTTTCCACCGCCCTACATATCTTCGCCGGACCAAAACATCGCTTGGCTATATGACGAACTTGACACGCAATGGCGACGTTGGCTTCCTGCTGGCGTGTCGCACACCGTACGCCGGGGCGCATTCTACTCGGTACTAGTGAGGCCTGGCTTCCGTATAATATCGCTTAACATGAACTACTGCAATAATAAAAACTGGTTAGTTTTTGCAATTATTATCCAAATAATTTTTTTACGTTTTCATTTCATGCATATCACCCTTCGTTTTTGAGATGTTTATTTTGAAAGAAAAGTAAGACAATGTGATCACATCAAGCATTTACAATATTGAACAACAAGACCTAAACCTAGTTTTTTTCTTTTTATATAGCTTTGCGGTAGGCAGCGGCTTGGCACTGCCCTTGGCATTGCTGAAGTCCATGGGCGACGGTAACCACTCACCATTAGGTGGGCCGTATGCTCGTCTGCCTACAAAGGCAATAAAAAAAAAAGCTTTAAATAAATATACGTCGACCCACCTGCTGTTCAATGGTTACCCATGGACATCACTACGTAATTGCCACCATTCTCTACGAGATATGTGTTCGTGTATATTGCATCACAGCTGTTAGCTCAATCTTTAAACCGGAAACCTTTCTACTTCGCGCGATTAGGCGGAATAGTGTTACTTACTCATACAGGCTCACTGTATTTCCACCAGTAAAATAGTTCATAAAATTCTTTGAAATATTAATTACTTTGTTTATCAAAGTGAATTTAACATAAGGTCAAAGATTAAATACGGTTCATTTCTTATCTAGGGCGTGAAGCCGTACTCCTACTGTTTTTGTTATTTGCAAACATGATTAGGTTAGAAAGACTTCAGAATGTAGATTTCATTAACTTTAAATATTACCTACAGACTACGAATAAATATTATTCGTAGCCTACAGATTAACCTATAAAGCAAACGTAATAATAAAAACTACGTAAAATAATAACATTATGTAATAATAATTTTAATAAGGGAAAACGCAATTCATTAATCTTAACATTCTTAATTATTGATTGTTTGTGAAGGTTATTTTTTAAGATATAGTTTTGTAGTTCCTTCAGCGGCCCAACTGGTGTTAAGTTGTTACCAATATCGACCGTCAATAGCCTCTGTCGCCTTGACCTCAGGTCGAAATGCGAATGTCATTGAAATAACAGCTGACTATTACGACACGATTGATTCGTAGTTCAAATAGGCATGACTTTGTCGACCACGCGCGGGATTAAAATACGGCCACACCATTTTTTACTAATGGTCTTGGGAGTCCGCGCAGGTAGGTACCACCACCCTGCTTATTTCTGCCGTGAAGCCGTAATGCGTTTCGGTTTGAAGGGTTGGGAAGCCGTTGTTCGTAAGCCGTTCGTACTTGAGACCTTAGAGCTTATATCTCAAGGTGGGTGGCGCATTTACGTTGTAAATGTCTATGGGCTCCAGTAACCACTTAACACGTAACAGGTGGGCTGTGAGCTCGTCCACTCATATAAGCAATTAAAAAAAACTGTGTACCTTGAAAGTACTTTTAATGTTTCAATGTTAAAATTCAACACATTTCATTACAGGTGGCTATTGATGAACAGCACAGACCCGGCCACGGAGCTGCAGTGGTTGATTTACGAATTGCAGTCGGCTGAATTCAGCGCAGAAAAAGTCCACATCATAGGTCACATACCCCCCGGACATTCCGATTGTTTGAAAGTGTGGAGTCGAAATTACTACGCTATCATTAACCGATACGAATTAACGATAACGGCTCAATTTTTCGGACATACACATTTTGATGAGTTTGAAGTATTCTATGATCCAAACGACCTCGGTAAGTGCACCTACATGAATTAAAAAAGATAATAAGCCTTTTTATAACCAAACCTATGCATCACCCCGCTGAGTTTCTCGCCGTGTCCTGCGAGTCGCGATTCCGATCTGATAGTAGATTCATTCGCGAAGCAACTGCTCTTTAGATGTCAGAACTTCTTTGGTGGCACTTGGGCAGCTGTTAGAAAATCCCACCCCTCCTGGCTGAGCTTTTGCTCTCCGACCTGTGCTGGTAAAACCGGAAAGGCCTCCGGGCCACTAGCAATTCCTCATTCATAAAAAAAAACAATGTGCACATGTTTTTGCGAACAGGATCCAGTCGGTACCAAATTGACTACATGTTGGTACATTAATGTACATGGTCTCAAATTCCGAAGATCACATGGCATATTTATATGATCATTATTGTAATTTGAACATTATTAACAGGTAGAGCAACAAGTATAGCGTATGTTGGGCCTTCTGTATCACCATATTACGATTTAAATTTGGGATACAGAATCTACTATGTAGACGGTGACCACGAGGATACTACTAGGGTGAGGATAACTTAAATAGTCGCTTCCTATTTAGAAAACAAATACTGACAGGGACCCGATGAATTAACATTTTTTATTGCTTAGACGGCTAAACGACCTTATGAGCCACCTGGTCTTAAGTGAAAACCGGAGCCCATAGACATAACAACGTGAATGCTGCCAACCCTCTTGAAAGTTGAGGTCTACATCTCATTGGAAACCTTTCGTGAACATTGAAGGCAGGCATCAAGCGTATCGTAATGATTGTAAGGTCATCCATTTTTGTGGACGCCATTAATGCGATAGTAATCATTTCAGATTTTCCTATAATTCGACATTAAAATCTATTGGTATTTGGAATAGTATTGGATTTAAGCCTAATGGCTTATTACACACAGAAGTAATTTGATGTTGGTTTGAACGAAAACGTTCATAATTGTATTGTACTGTTGGAATTTTTACATTATCCAGAGTGTTTTACTGTGGTTACACATCCAAATCCCATCTTTAAGCTCTGAACAGTATTTTTTAGTAAATACTACTACTATTGTAGTTAGAGTATTACTATTCCTATTTTGTAACGTAGCTATTATTTGAGCGTATCAAAAGTTATATACCCGTATTTCTACAGTACAAACAAGATAAGCATTTTTTTTTATTGCCTTTGTAGGCAGACAAGCATACGGCCTACCTGATTGATGATAAGTGGTCACCGTCGCTTATGGACGTCAGCAATGCCAGGGGGCAGAGTCAAGCCGCTGCCTACCATTAAGTAAAATAAAACGTAATGTTTACAGCAAGTGGTCGACCACGAAACGTGGATTATGAATTTGAAAGAAGCAAATCTGTTTGGGTATCCGATATGGTATAAGTTGTACTCGGCCAGGTCTGCGTACCTGATGCCGGCGTTGCGACCGCAAGACTGGGACAAGTTTATTGACGACATGACCGCGAAAGAAGATGTTTTCAATTTGTATTACAAGTAAGTCATCTCATCTATACTAATATTATAAAGAGGAAAGATTTGTTTGTTTGTTTGTTTCGAATAGGCTCCGAAACTACTGGACCGATTTGAAAAATTATTTTTCCATTAGAAGCCGACATTGTCCCTGATGAACATAGGCTACTTTTTTTTAATTTTTTTAATTTTTTTTTTTTGTTTCATGTGTGTTTTAATGTTTCCGAAGCGAAGCGAGGGCGGGTCGCTAGTTCAAAATAAATTGATTCTATTCAACTCGTGTTACCAAGTAATTCTTAACTCATAAAGGGGGTCTCATAACGGGACTTAATCCCTACATCATCTATATATTAATACGTGAAGCAAAAACTTTGTACCTCTTTTTACGAAAAATGCGCTGACGGAGGAGTAGGTAATTTCCCACACTTATAGATAATATAGAGAAGTAGTGCAGAATGCTATTTTTTATTTAAATTGTGCATTAAAAATACATTAAATCAATAAAAAAAACATTACACACACTACCATGTATTTGACTCACACTTAAACTCTTTGTTTATTGTCAAACTAGTATTATTGCTTAAAGGCTGTGGTCAAATTGAGAATAGGTTATTATTGTTTATCTTTAATATTATTTGTTAATTTGAATTTGATTATAGAAGGATTAGTCTTTGACAATGGACCCATAATAACGTTCAAACTTAAAATTTCAATTAATTATAGTCGAATTTCGACTACTGCGGGATCACTAGTACGTATTATCTTATTTTAATCATTTTTATTCAAGACACTATTGGAAGAACAGTCCCCGCAGAGGTATGTGCGACAGTGAATGTCGTAAGCGATTGATTTGCGACGCGCGGTCGGGACGATCGCACGACCGCAGAGCTCTCTGCGTGCACATCGAAGCACGCATCGACGGCGCCGCACCCACTCCACAGACTTGGAGAGCTTGGCTATATAATGGCTTGTCTGTTTCGTGAGTTCCGATTTAGCTTTTACAACTATAATAACGTTTACTGTCCTCTTTGAATAACTACTTTAATGTACTATAATTTTAATGCATTATTTTTTCTACACTAACTCGACAATAGTACCTACCTATTTGTGTACAAAACTGAATTAATGGGCTTACTTCAAAAGATCTTGCTTGTTCTATTTAATGCACTGCTATACTATTTATCTGGCGTAGACGCCTGGAACTCAGGCATATTGGTGGGATATTAATAAATCTCAGACAATGAAGTTGATTGCGCCTTAAATATGAGATGAATGGCGAAGATTTTATATGAAAAAAAAAAACATCGAAAAGGGCAAGAACGGACAAGAAAGTGGAAAATCTTTGCATAAAGCTATGCGTTTCGTTTGAATATCTTCTCAAAGATGGGGCTTGTAGCTAACAATTGACGTTAACAAATCGATGGAATGCACAAAGTTCCCTCATAAAATTAATAAATGATAGTTAATTCTAACATGCATAACCTGCTACAGTGTGCTTAAATATTAATTCTAATTTATTGGGCTCCCCAACAATGCAACAAGATCACCTAATCTATATCAATAAATTTTAAATGCTAAAGTATCCGGTCCTTATTCTTGAGGAGCTTGGAATACAGTGTCGGGCACACTCAATTGACACTTCTTGGAATCTCTTGTGCCAAGTATCTTCTTACTTCAACCTTTTGTAATATATTTCTTTATGTACAGAGATGAACCTAGCGTACAACAAGTATAATGGTGGTGGATTTGCTTATTGATTCCAGGTCTTATTTTAAGGTTGGTATTCTTGTAAATATTTTAATGCACTTACCCAATAATATTACGATGCGTTCCAAATTATGAATTGCATGTTATCACGTTTTTTCTAATTAAATGTAGTATCCGGTTTTTTTTATTCGAGTACCAAAATTATTTTTCTCACACCCGACATGCACTGGCCACGGTCATGTTGTTATAATTTATGGGGTTTATTTCCTACGCTATAATGTAATCTCTTTTTTATATTATATACAGTCTTTAACTAATGTTTAAATTACATAAAGTACTAGTAGTTGTATTGGTACATACGTGATTCGATTGTATGGTATAGCAGCTATTCCACTCTTCAAACCGAAACTTACTGTTCCACGGCAGAAATAGGCAGCATGCAGGTACATACCAGGTGTGATCAATCGATAGCCTTGAGAGGCTATTTCAGCTTCGCCTTGACGTGTAGGTGAGCTCACAGGGCTCAAACCGGGAGTGTTGCTAATACTGGCTCTAGCAATAGCAGTGTTTCGCAGAATCTGTCACCAGATCGGAAACGCGAACCACTGAGAAGATCCGGCGAGAAACTCAGTGGGGTCAATACGCCCTATCATCCGTACTTCTTACTTTTAGGGGTGGTAACACGACGGTTTCCTAACGTGTGCGTGCGTCTGTCAGCGTAAAATAATTAAAAGTATTGCCATGAACAATTATACTTAATTGTAAATATGATGTAACAGATTCCATCTATCTCATACAAATAGCGTATTATTATAACATATGTTTACCTATTATAATTATTAAGCGTAAATTGTATTACATGTTTTGATTTTAGGATGTCTATGATAATGCAATTACCTCAAGTTGCCTATCAAATACCAAAGTTCGTGCTGGGACTCGGCTGAATGTGAAATCTTTCAGCTTTGGAAATGATGAATTATACCACCGGTTATCTCATGACACATTATATTCTGATTTAAAAACAAATTCACTTTTAATATAATAAAGTGCCTTATTCAAATGTCACTAAGTATTTGTTATGTATAGTAATAAAACAATATGTTTTTTGAGATTTTTACATATAATTTATATAATTCAGCGCCTTAGTCATAACATCGGTGGATCAATTTAAAAGTACCAATGTAGTTTGTAAATACTATATGTAAATATTAATTTTAGATGTCCCTATAAAATTAAAATTAAAGACTTAATTTTTGGATTGTTGTTTTATTAACTGTTTCTAACATGATCACGCTCCACTGTAACTTTAAGTCAATAGTGTTTGACAAACACAGGAGTCACCGATTAGTATGCCTCGGGGTTCGTTTTAAGAAATGAAATAACCATTGGGGTCCGCACAACCATTTAAAAAAAAATAATATTATGCCAATGTAAAAATAGAAATAAAAAAAGGATTTTTTTACATATTGATAAGAAAAATATCATTTTTTGTCGGGGACTATCTTTCTGAAGCTTGGAATAAAATTGATGTAAACTACTAACATTAAATCCTGAATATATTCATCAGTAAGTCGAGATCGAAATTTATTCTTCATGAAGTTCATCCTCGAAAATGCTGCTTCACGAATATATCAAAGGGTGAAAAGCTACTTCGTTTAAACACTCTCACCGCCATACGGTCCGCCGGCGGGTCATATATTTTCGAGTTAGACACGCCACCAATATATTGCAGTAAACGAGATTAGCAGGCCGTACGGGTCGCCGGCGCACCGTATGTTTCGCGCCAAAATATAACAAAATTTCATCACGGCCTGCACGGCTAGGTATAGTTGCGACCGCCGGCGGACCGCACGGCCTGCCGCACCGACAAATTCTATATATAGGTGGCGGTGAGAGTGTTAAGCGACATTTCGCTTAATACGCGATACTTATCTTTGTAATTAAAGGTGCGTTTTATTTGGTATTTGCATCAACAGTTCGATGTTTTTAATTGAAATTCAATTAAGTTTACTTCATTCAAATAGCCGAAGAAGTTTTTAAGCTCTTGCACGACATGAAAACCCTCTTGTCGTGGCCGCCGGTAATTACATACCAGATCCTGTGGACCGAATGGTAAACAGTCGACGTCGCCCTAAGCACGTCATTACGGATCCTCCCGATCCATTAACGGTGCTTTCAGGTACCTCAAGCCGTCACCGTCCTCGCCGAACCTTGACGAATTACTCGGCGAGTAAATTAACCCACAGATACAGCCCACTGAGTTTCTCGCCGGATCTTCTCAGTGGGTCGCGTTTCCGATCCGGTGGTAGATTCTGCGAAGCACTGCTCTTGTTAGGGTTAGTGTTAGCAACGTCGTCAGGTTTGAGCCCGGTCAGCTCACCTAATGGTTAAGGTTACGCTGAAGTGGTCTCTCAAGACCATCAGCTTAGGTAGGAAAAAATAAATGAAAAATAATATAGAGTGAAAAATTATATCGATGACATTAGGTGGAGTTAATTGGTTTGAAACTAATCAATCGAGATGAAATTAAATTAAACGTGATGGGATGGGATGAACTAATGTCTCAGTAAAATGGTGGTTATTTACAGATTAGTGGACCCAAGAAGCCAGTCTAGCGACAGTTTCATTTTCCCAAATTTAAGGACTTCCAGAGGTGCTAAACAGTTATTATACCACCATTTTTACTTTAAGTCTGAAGAAACACTGAATTAACAAAATAAAACAATTCAGACAACTTCCTTTGGCGATCCACCCAAATCCCAAAATACAATGGAATATTTAATTAAAGAAGATGAAGAATGATAAGTTCCAACTTAGAATAGGCACACTTGAATTTGGAACTCATAGAATATGTGTAATTATTCTGTTCCAAATTCAAATGTGCCTAATAGTTTTTTTTGTAAAACTGCAACAGCGTTGATGGCCAATCTGTAGGTCTGTACATTTTGATATTCATCAAATATGTTTTTCGGGCAACAGTAGGAAAGTTTAGTTTTAGATATTTTATTGCACAGGTGGTTAAACGAGCTCACAGCCCACCTGGTGTTAAATAGTTAAATGGTCCATAAACATGATAAGAGGTTGTTAAGAAATTGCATTGTAGAAAGGATTTTTCAAATGGGAAGGTATGACTACTTCGCAGCAGAAAACGATTTGCCACCACTAAATAGGTTAGTAGTAATAAAAAATTATCGTTTTTGGTTGAAAATATTTAATCATTAATTATATCTTGTTGAACAATAAAAAAATGCATTCATACTGTTAATATGGCTTTAAAACATTGTGTTTTTGACGACAACTTAAAAAAAAATCTTATGCAGATTTAAAAACAGGTCTTCCAATTCCTTTCGATACAATAAGCGATAATTCATTCAAAATTAAATTAAAAACAATTACTTAAATACAGAATGGAGTAGGTACATTTCAACTTTACGGGTTGGGCGATTTGTTTCTAAAATATTGACCCTTGGGGCCTTTTGTCTATAGTATGTAATAAAAACTTTATTTTTTAGATCAAGAGTAACAAAGAAATTGTGTTTTTGATGAAATTGAATCTCTTTTTAATTTAAACTTAGTTGATGAAATAATCCGAAAACTCATTCACGAATTTAAGAAGATTTCTACTCTATTTGTTTACCCGGACTAATCTAAGGCCCTTTCGCTGGACCAATTGTAATATTTGGCAGTTTTTTTCTAACACTTCAAGACAGGCTATTTTTTATCAAGGACTGTTTAGGTTCCAGTCGGACCGGCGAAGCGAATGAGTAGCATAGTAGGCATCAATTAAACTACTTCATTCCGACTGAGCGTTTTGGTGAAATTTTGGCGGTTTTTACAAAATGAGATTCGTTTCACGCTATTTTATTAAATCGAGATTTATATAAGAGTTTAGTCTATTTCTTACTTTAAAGTAAAGATTTTATTCTTACCAAGTAAACACGAATTACAGTTATTAAAATGATCTAGAAACGAATACCGGCAATTAAACATGATAGATAAGATGAATTCAAACTTTCCTATTTTGGGAAATGAATTTTCATGTGTTTATTTTACTAATTTTTTATCTTGGTCCCCCACAATACTTAATATTCTTCTAAAAATATCAGGTATTTAGTTCACCCAGCAGTTTGTAATTAACTGGTAATCAACCATGGAATCTAGTCCTTATTCTAGTTTGCATTTTTCAAACACAGTTATTTACATTTAAAATAGGTACTATTTACAGCTAATGTTAATCTAAATTCGAAAAGTAAGAGATTGATTCAGAAAATCTTGAAATAATACTTTTCTGGCACCATTTAAATAACAACAAACAGAAACAACACCATCAAATTCATTTTTAATACACATACAAATAAGTACCTTTTTTAATATGTAACATTAATACCTAAAACGTAATTATTTGAAGTTAGTGAGGTAGTTAATAATCAGTCTAGTACATGTTCAAGATTTTCTAAATCGCATTAAACTTTGACAAATAACTTACAGGACTAGGAGTATTCAATAGAGTATAATAAAGATAAGTAGAATATTGTGACAAATTGAATAAAAATTACAGATCATAATAATTATAGTCAAATAAATTCTTATGGCAATTAAATAAAATTATACATTCTAATCAGTGTTATATTGTCGTGACAAAATTATAATTTTTAATATTATAAAATTGAGTTGCAATGTAAAACATAATTTAAGAATTAATATTAATTTAATTTAAATCACAGTATAACAAACTACATAGCAAATTGTTGTTTTGAAAGAAATAGACTTGCATACATATAATGCCATATATTTTTTGTAAAATAAAATACTTGTTTTTTTTTTGGACTGTCTGTATGATTCACAATGCCGTACTGATGTGTATGATCAGTCTTTATTTGATTATCACTATGTTTATTACTTACTTGAAACATTTTATTAGGTGCATTTAAAATTTAAGTTTGTGCCCATTATGATATGAATAAAACGCCAACATATTTTATGTGTATCCGATTTTAAGATTATTAAGACAAAATAAAATTATCCTTTTGGCAAATTAAAAAAAAATTAAATCCAAGATATAAAAATAACAAATTAAAGTGATTCTGATGCGTGAAACTGGTGTGCTTAGAATGCAATTCAATTACATCTTTTTTCAATCGGTAATTAATTACAACAAACAACATACATCTAGCATAAACTATAAATTGAAGTGTGTGAAAAAAAGGAAACAAATTAAAACTACACACAAACACAAAGTAATACTAAATCAATGTAATCCTACTGACTCCTTTTACATGCTAAATAAAACAGACTTTCTGGTTCAGTGATGGCCTAACTTATCAGTCTATTAGAGTAATTTCAAATTATTTCTACATGGAATGCTCAATAAATGCATAAACATGTTATAGCTCATGTTCACTTGATAACTTTAGTCATTTCAAATACTTCCAATATCCATGGGCAGGTAAGATGTCAACATTACAATTTGAATATTGGGTTGGTTGCCAATTCACAACTTTCACAATTTATAAAGAAGGTGTTTAAACAATATTTGAGCACTCCTTGTGTTGTGTCCTAAAATACCTGTTAATTAAACTTAATGTCATAAAATATGTCATGAGGTATATTATCACAAAATTGTGACACCAGCTAACTTAATTACGTATTTATTGTTTTGAACAATAAATGTTCTAAATGGCACTGAAAATTTCTCGCTTTAAAAAACACACACCAATTAATTTTGTGGAATGTTATAAAAATAATATTAATAATTGAATGTCACTGGTATGTAAAATTACTGTATAGTATTTGCTCATAGGAGTCTTCGCAGGTTTTTCCTGCTTTTCTTGGTACCTATTGCATAATGAGTTTTCTTCCTTTTTGAAGGACTAGGTCCATTGAGGTCATACTGAAAGCATACTTTATCAGGATGCCTTTCACATTGACAAAACCTACAGAACTGGTAAGCACATAACACATTGATACATTCTACCCATTCCTCGCCTGAAGTTTCAACTGTTACTTTTGCAGGTAATGAACACCTTACACAAGAAAGCTGCATGCGTGTATCTAGTGATGCTGACTGAAAATGAAAAAAAAAGTTCTAATTATAATATGAACTATAACTATATATAATAAAAAAAATCAATAAATCTATTTAAAATAATTAAAGAAAATTATATTCATTTCAATACTGAAAGAATAATTCTTAATGGTTATAGTTTGCATGTAAAGAAGTAGGTGCCTGAGTGTTGCTGTTTGATGTCTCTCCACTGACTCGCTCCACAAATGTTTATTTTATTTGATGTCTCTCTCTGACTTGTTCCACAAATGTTAATTTTTAAATATTTACGGTTAGCATATTAGTTTTAGTTAGAAAACATTGATTAGCCATATGACATACAGTAATTAATATATTCATTTTCATGATGTAAATATACATTGAATGTGTGGTGTTAACCTAGAGTAATCTCATTCCATCTCATCCCATGGATGTAGTATAAGGCGAATAAGTAACTCCAACCATAGAATATGCAGCATTATTGTAGCAAGTAGCAAGATTACCAATTGGCGTTGGTGGTACTCAGGTACCTAGGTTTTTTTAATTTTTTTTTATTGCTTATATGGGTGGACGAGCTCACAGCCCACCTGGTGTTAAGTGGTTACTGGAGCCCATAGATATCTACAATGTAGATGCGCCACTCACCTTCAGATATAAGTTCTAAGGTCTCAGTATAGTTACGATGGCTGCCCCACCCTTCAAACCGAAACGCATTACTGCTTCATGGTCAAAATAGGCAGGACGGTGGAAACTACCTGTGCAGACTCACAAGAGGTCCTCCCGCCAGTAAAGGTGGTGGGATCAACTCTTGAGAGTGGGGGAGCCATTACATTATTTAATTGTAACCAATATTAATCAATCTCATATCTCAGGGTGGGTCAAACCTTTGGTTTTGAAATGTCTATGGGCTCCAGTTAGTAGATACGCTTTATTAAAATTACACTACCAGGGATTTGACCTGGAGGGATGTCAAGGAGCAAGCGCAATATAGGGTAAAGTGGAGACAACTTGTGAGGGCCCTATGTACCAGCGGGGCACCCTAGGACTACAACAACAACAACAACAACCAGTAATAATTAATTGAAGGAGCCATTGTGATGGAATTAAGAGTTCTATAATGTTTAAGCACTCAAACATACTTTTCTGTCATATGAGCTATTCATTTTTGTACATTTATGCTATTTATATAGCTTTATTTTATAAATTGAGTACCTTTGTAAATTTCTTGAATCTGTTTGACTTTGGAGTTCCTGGAGGACTTCTAGGAGTGGGCACTATTTTACTATTGTTTAATTCATTGTGAATTTCTCTCAAACAACCAATCTTAGCTGAAAATGTATTTTTCCTTTCTATATTTTTATGTACAATTTTTTGACCATTTTCTTGGTTTTCCTTTGCGTTTTTTAAATACTGTTCATATGCTACTTTTCGTTCACTATCACTTACTGATGTCCAAACCTCAGCCCAAGTTGCACTTACTAAAATGAAGTTATTAATATCTTCATTCGACAAGTAATTCAAAATAGTTGCAATTGGTGGTATTACATTGCCTTCATATAGCCTTTGAATTATATCATTGTTAGGTTTGAATAGTACAGTTTTTACTGCTTCTACTAGTGCTCTCGGCCTGTTCACTTGTTGTAATTCACGCATTTCACATGATAGCGAATGTGTTACAAAATTGAGTTTTTTGGCCGATTTCCTACAAGGATTTGTCTTGCAATTTCTTTTAACTGGTGTTATTGGATATGATGCTGATTCATGACCTTGTAAAAGATGTTTTGTAAGGTTGTTTGCTCGGTCTATATTAATAGCATTTAACGAGCGGGATGAGTTTTCTTTGTTTTCGTTAACATAGAGATTTCTGATTTGTCCAGCAATCAAACTAGTAGGAGTAGGTATGGGACTATATGGTAACTCCAACGTTTCTATGTCTTGATATGATCGTTTCAAGCCGCGCCTTGGCAATGGTGTTCCTGTTATATCATTAAGTATAACTGATGGTCTATTACACTGATTCGTCTCTGGTGTAATATAACGAATCTGGCCAGTAATACGTTTGTTATTAGCGAGAATAGATTGTTCAAAGTAGTCACTCGACAAATTGGAGGCTTCGATTGATCCTGGTGTTAAAGTATGATACCCGCTTTCTTCATTTTTACACAAACTAATATCAATAAATATCGCAGGCTGCGTAGATTTCTCATAATTTGATGGGATCTCCATAGTATTGGCTAATAATGTGCTCGATTCCATCGTTCTTGAGTTTGATTACAAAATGCCAACGGCGAGTTCCGAAAACAATCTTTCATCAAATCAAACCTAGCTAACTTACTTTGCTAGGAGCATTTTGGCTTTTCCTACAGCATACCGTCGTCGTTACGAAAATGATATTTAAATTATAGATCTCGATATTACTCGATAATTCAAAACTCAACAATCAACATAAAAACATTTTTTTTGAAAGACGTTTTCAATTTTCTTGTTGGTGTGTAGTGTAGTGTAAAGAGAATTTAATCAACATACATAGATTAGACTACAATACAAAAAGTAAATTACAAATATTATTTTAAATACTATGTTTCAATTTGTTGTAAGACTATTCTAAGTACGGTACTACTACACTACTACACGACAGACAATAATATTATGCAATGCACAGTCGTAGGTACACTTTACACTATTACCATTACCACATTAAATTATATATATATACCTATCTACACCGGAATTCACATGTAAACAAAATAATTAAAAAAGAAAACTTAATATTAATTTAAACTGCAAACATTTAGGCACAAATTTCAATCTAACTTCAGCTTCATAGGACACAGGACTATAATGATTTGATTGGGATTTGCTAAGATCAACCTGAGTGCTCCGATGGAAATCTAACAAGTCAAGTACAGCTACTTCATAAACTACGACCGGCGTGGAATCGCGTGACCCACCGAAAAAATACAACGAGAAACAAACTGCAGTTACCCAGGTTCCTATGCCTGCTCCTAGTATTTTCGGGTGCAGGATATGAAATCGCCAAGGAGAATAGTGAGGGTAGTGATATTTATACGTCAAATGCAAGATGAAATTCAAATCGAGGTCCCTTTAATGAAGCGCACAGCCCTGCTTTTCGTCTCGGATTTATTATTTTTTTAGGTATTTTGAATGCTAGTACATGTGAATTAATATCTAGAAGTAGCCTGTGGTCTAAAGTGAGTATAATCTATGCCCGATAACACATTTTGTATTTTGTCATGACCGAAAGGTCTATGTTACCGAGTCATAAAAAACAATAAAAAAATTGTATTTTGTTGTGCTACTGCTATGTACATAATCATAGATTATACACTTAATATATTTGAGATACATAATTGTCAAATGAAATATTCCAATAACTTTGTGTAAAGGGTAAAATAAAACGAATTCCTCATTTCAGGAAACTGTTATGTTTTCTAAATTATTATTTATTTTCCTAATATAAAATAAGCTACACTTCCAAAAAGCTTCCTTACAAAAACTTTGCAGTGTCGGTCGTAATTATTAAAAGAGGATGCCAATCATAAAGGATTTGTGTAGACTGTGTGCTACTCAGGATGAATTCTCCAAAGATTTGTTAGATGAAAGTAACAGAAATGTTTTAAACCTTATAGAAGATTTCCTGCGGATAATAGTGAGTAGCCTTTCAAATATATTACTGAAAACTAAATTATTTGGTTTTTTAGTATGAAACCTTCGTTTAATACTGAATAGGTTTTAGATTGTCCACATATGGTTGTCTTACATCGATCTGGTGATTGGTGACAGTCATTGACGTTATCATTGAGTAAATACAGATTTACAACGGTCCAGTAGAGTTTTTCTATATCAATCCCAACCACAATAACGTTCTCACGGTGGTGGTATAATGAAAGCTTGGTCTTTATAGTTCGAAACGTAATCCTGATGAGGAATGTAAAATAACACAATAACAGTCCAGTGCACCATAAATGGTAAACAGACTATAGGTCTCATTCTATCTGCTCTAACTTCATGGAGTTCTGAGCTCGATTGCTCTATTTTCTGGAATTTGTTGACATAATAGCCATGAATAGTAAAAGTCATGACAGGATATTATTTATCAAAATAGATCTTGTTTTGAGTCAACGAGTTTAGTGAACCAAATTCTGGTATGTTACAGTACTGTTGATACTGAGTAATATAAGGCTGTTATTGGTTTCTGTAAAATTTATTCTAAACATGTCAATTAATCTGAAATAAATTAATAATATTTAAAAAATATGTTATAGATTTGTGAGAACGATACTCTACCAACAAAAATTTGCTTAAATTGTGAAGAAAAAATGGTGTCTCTTCAACTTTTCATATTAGAATGCAACAAAACACAAGAAGCATTATCGAGTATGCTCATGGATTTGGAAACCAGTGAATTAGATGAAAAAAAAGATGATATTCTTTTGACAGTCACAGATGTCCATATCAAATCTGAGGTAAAGTATTGTTTCTTGGTTTATTTGGGAAGATGTGTACTCTAGAAATAAGCAGTCACATGAGACCAGAGAGGCATTTCTAGTTAATTCCAGTGAAAACTAATTTTTAAGTAAACTATCCTTAACAAGAAATTGTTCACTTCTTATTTATTTTATTTCTGTTGATTCATGTGAAAAATATTGATTATCTTACTACTTAAATACTACTACTTACTACTTAAATAATATACTTACTGCTTAAATATTTAGTTACTACTTAAATATTTACATTAAATGTGTTTTTTTTACAGTAAATTTAAGTATTTTTGTAAGTGAAAACTGCAAAAGTATGTAAAATTTATTTGTAGTGAAATGCAAGCTCTGTTGTTCCTGTTGAATAAATTGGATTTGTAATATACAAATTACCATTTTTTTTGTAGGTCAAAGATGAGAATGCTGACTATACAATAAGTGAGTATTCAAGTTAGTGTAAACATTTCTATAACATACATATATTTCAATTTTAAATGCATCTTAGTACAATTGTACCTAAATAAAATAAATAAATAGGATCAAAAAAACTATTATATTAATATTATCACAAAAGATGTAAGTATAACTTCACAAAATAGGAACTTTTGCTGTTTTAAAAACTTGGTATTTGTTTTTGTAAGTCTGATATAAACATAAAAAAATGTGCTTGTTAGAAAAATTTAAAGTACTACAATTTTAGGTACAGCTTTTATAGATAATGAAATCACCATCATTGAAGGACCTATAGCATTTATTATTCAAAAGCAAACTTCAGTTAAGTTTTGTTATATTTTTTATTTAAGATACAGCAGTCCCAGACTTACTTGCTTATCAAAAAAGTGAAGAGTTATGTGATTATCAAAGCAATGACATTAGTTGTGGTGATGATGATGATGAAGACGCATATTCAGATGATAATATTACAATTGCATCTTTGAAACTTCTTACTAAGAAGGAATTAAAAAAGAAAATACCTACAGAAGAAGACACTAGAAATATGAAGGAAATTTTGAGAAAGGATAATTTGAAAATAAAAGATTTAGTTAAGTAAGTTACAATGTTATTTTGATATGCAACATTTCAAAAATGTTTTAAGAATACATTACTAATTACCCCATTAAAAAAAATAAGACTTTAAGTATATATTGAATTGTTCCCTTCATTTGATGTCATCATATTTATGAAAAATGAAACTGAGAAATTCATTGTTGGTAAATGACATTGATATGATGAAGGTTATCCAGTCATTATGGAGAACCTTGAGAGAATTTTGTGTTTCGCAGTGTACATCTGTCCGGTGTAATGATGCTTATTCTACTAAATATTATTATTTGATATAATATGTTGAATATAGTGTTTGCACTTAACAGTTGTAGCGAATTATGATACAATTTAAATAAACACAAATTTTGTGCTAGATAAAAAATGTTTTGTTCTTCTGTTTGTAGATTAGAATGCGTTTTTTGTGAGGAACAAAAAATGCAGACTTGGAGTATGTTACAATACCATTACGCAAAAGTACATCATTGTAAGCCAGTCGTATATTGTTTATGCGGCCTAGAAATAAAATCTAAATCAGTGCTTTACAAACATTTATCTGATCATAAAATAGAAAGTCGAAAGTTAAGGAAGGCCGAAAATGGTGATAGCACCGAAAGTGGGAAGGACAATGAGCAGTATCCTAAGCAAAAAGTCAGTGACTTTGTGAAGTAAGTGAAATTTTTTTTATGATTTCATTTTCAAGTCGTCGTGGCTTAAAGGATAAGACGTCCGGTCGTATGTAGCGATGTACCGGTGTTTGAGTCCCGCAGGCTGATACCAATTTTTCTAATGAAATACGTACTTAACAATTGTTCTCGATTGATTTCCATGGTGAAGGAATAACATCGTGTAATAAAAATCAAACCCGCAAAATTATAATTTGCGTAATTACTGGTGAGTTCGCACGGGTAGGTAACACCACCCTGACTATTTCTGCCGTGAAGCAGTAATGCGTTTCGGTTTGAAAGGTTGGGCAGCCGTTGTAACTATACTGAGACCTTAGAACTCATATCTCAAAGGCGGGTGGCGCCATTTACGTTGTAGATGTCTATGGGCTCCAGTAACCACTTAACACCAGGTGGGCTGTGAGGTCGTCCACCCATCTGAGCAATCAAATAATAATAATGTAGTCGAATACTAGTGATATACGAAATAGTTCATTGTATTTACGGTGACACTCATTAGGGATACTTTGCCAGAACCCCCCAGTTTTAAATAAGTGTGTTTAATATTTAATATTGTTGTTTATTTTTATTTCAGTTTCACCTGTGTCGACTGCCACAAGAAATGTTCCAGTTGGTATAGTTTAAAATCTCATTGTATAGCGGCTCATAAAACATTGCCCGTCGTCAAATGTGTTTGTGGGATAGTGCTTAAGTCTAAATCCATAATGTATAAACATGTAAATGATCACAGAAATCCCAATATGTTTTCGTAAGCTAATTATATTATTATGTTTTCTATATTTCGATATATACGTTTTACAAGTTACTAAACTTTTTTAATATATTTTAATTAAAAATACTAATGAACAAAAAACTGAAATGGAATCACAAAACCTCTTTTTTAAGTCTGCCTTTTTCACAAAACCACTCGGGAAAAATGCTCTAAATATGTTTAATCTTCTGATATAGTTTAATTAAATATATATTGAACGATTGGCGTTAGAATTGTAGTTAGAATAGCTTAGCGTACATTTGTTAGCAAAAGAGATGTTGCAGATCGACCCAATGACGTCACTAACCCATAAACAAGTAATAGCTATACTTGTTTATGGGTTAGTGACGTCATTGGGTCTAAACTAATCGAAATTATTCTGAAACCAATTCAATAGAAATGAAATTTTCCGAATGAGTACTTTAATTCTAAGTTAAAACATTTTTTTTAATCTGTGGAATTTTAAATTTATTTCAATGGAATTAACTTTGTTTTAGATGTGATAAATGCCCGAGAATAACAAAAACGTTATCGGCCATGAACAAACACAAATTCAAGCATATTCCGAAAGCGGATAGAAAGTATCCCTGTTCTTCGTGCGAGAAAACGTTTAAAACAAAAGAAACATTAAAATCACACGAAAGATCCCACATACCTGTACAGGAAAGAAAGATATTCAATTGTGAAGTTTGTAATATGAAGTAAGTATGTACGTGCATCAAATAATATATGTATAATATAGTCTTTACGTTTCTTTTTGTTTAATCTGAAACTAGGTAACCGTATCTAGTTGAAATAATTAACTCTTAAGTATTTTAACTGGAATACTCCACAGTGAAAGTTTGTTAATTATCTATGATTCTTGAAGCAATAAACATAATCTATAGTTCTATAACTAGAAAAAAAAAACACGCTCCAATAGTAAACTGAATCCTATATAGATGTCCGTGTTACACCGTCATCGTCGAAATAGGAGTAGATCGGGGTCGCGTATCTTCATTAATACTGGCGATAAAGCGTCTTATGACTATGAGCCAGCATACCGTGGTACCGTGCTGCGAAGCAATGTTGTGTTGCGGCTTGAAGAGTCCGGCAGTCGTTCTAATATAGCATCAATGTTATGGTAGCATTAATGTTATTGATGTCGATGGGCTCTGTAAGTACGCTAGTCGAAACAATAAAAAAGCAATTCCAAAGATTCATATGTTATCGCATTGATGCGTATCATCTATATATTAATACGTGAAGCAAAAACTTTGTATCCCTTTTTACGAAAATTGCGCGGACGGAGGAGTATGAAATTTCCCACACTTATAGAGAATATAGAGGAGTGCAGAATGTAATTTTTTTTTTAAATTATGCATAAAAAGTACATTATATCAATAAATAAAAACATCACACACACTACCATGTATTTGACACACAAACGCATGCATAAATACTATTTGCTTATTGTCAAAATTTTCTTATTGCATATAGGTAGTCTGCGGTCAAATTGAGAATGAATTATATTGTTTGTCTTTATTAATATTCGTCTCAAGTGTAGTCTTAGCGAAATCTATGGTTATGGAAGTGTAATAAATAGTCTTTGACAATAGATTCATAATAGTGTACAAACTTATAATTTCAATTCATTATAGTCGAATTTCGACTACCAGGGGACCGATACTTTTTTTGTTTTTTGTTTTTTATTGCTTAGATCGGTGGACGAGCTCACAGACCACCTGATGTTAAGTAGTTACTGGAGCCCATAGACATCTACAATGTAAATGCGCCACCCACCTTAACATATAAATTCTAAGGTCTCAGTATAGTTACAACGGCTGCCCCACTCTTCAAACCGAAACGCATTACTGCTTCACGGCAGAAATAGGCAGGTTGGTGGTACCTACCCGTGCGGACTCACAAGAGGTTCTACCACCAGCATTAGTTCTTGGTAATTAGACATCCGCATAACACGTAGGTTCACGACTCGTTCGTCTGTGGTCTCCCACAAGCGCGTCGTTCACGACAAGATCAAGGCGTACGTGTGCGACTTGTGCGGGTACGCGTGCGGCACCAACGGGGAGCTGCGGCAACATCGCGCCATACACAGCGACGACAAGCCGTTCGTGTGCGATAAATGCGATAAAACGTGAGTTTGATGTACCTACCCACATTGTTTTAGGTTATGTTTCGAAGTGTTATTTTTTTTTAAATATGCATTCTAATTCGGATTCGATTTTTAATTGTTTTAGGTTATGTTTCGAAGTTTTTTTTTTAAATATGCGTTCTAATTCGAATTCGATTTTTAATATTGTCTCGTACATACGTAAAGAAAAACCTTTATCATATAAAACCTTTGAAAATCGAAGTTTTAAAAAAAAAATTTTTCTTAGACTGAATTACTCACCTGTCTGTGACACAGCTTAAGGGCTTTAAACGTTATTTTATGATGATATGGAATGCTCCAGAATGAATTAACAATAAAATACTTAATTACGTTTTCTGTACTATAATAAGAAAACAGAGTTTAAAAAGTTTTAAAGGTTTTAAATCATAAAGGTTTCTTTACATAAGGTTATATAGAATATGTATATGTGTATATAAAAATATATATACATGTAAAGAAAAACATAAATATGCGGTAGGTAACACACAAGGAAAAATACTTTGGATTACCGAGCCGAGAGGATCTTAATCGTTTAGGATAAAACAAGTATAAATAATAGTACTTAACTATAAAACCTATCGAATAATATTTTCAGTTTCAAAACGTATTCAAACCTGAAGACTCACATGGACATCCACGAGGACACGTCGTACGAATGTTTCATTTGTCGACGCGTGCTGAACAGTCGCCGGACGCTACGCAAACACTTGCTGGTCCACGAAGACAAGTGCCGGCACGTTTGCTCGTATTGCAACAAAGCGTTTAAGCGAAGGCAAACTTTGAAGGTGAACTTTTTATTCATACATTCAGCTTTAAGAAATATTGTATAAATAAATGTATAAATAAATGTATAAATAAATAAATATTTACTAACGATCACGCCACGTTAACTGGTCCCGTGCTAAGTTCGTAAAGAACTTGTGTTACAGGTACCAGATAACGGAAATAAATGTAAGATTTTTATTATACACGTACATATATTTAATATACATCCATAACCCTGGAAAAGACATTTATATTTATCATACAAATATCTTCCCTTGGCGGGATTCGAACCCGCGACCCCCTTATGTAGTGACCATGTCACTTACCACTACACCAGACGGCCGTTTAAATTTGTACGCTGGAACATTTTTTTTTAATGGCATAAGTGGGTGAACGAATTCACAGCCCACCCGGTGTTAATTGGTTACTGAAGCCCATAGACATCTACAACGTAAATGCGCCACCCACCTTGAGATCTAAGTTTTAAAGTCTCAAGTATAGTTACAACGGCTGCCCCACCCTTCAAACCGAAACGCATTACTGCTTCACGGCAGAAACAGACAGAGTGGTGTTACCCACCCGCGCAGACTCACAAGAGGTCCTGCCGCCAGTAATGAACTATCTCTCATTAAAAATTTAAACCCTACAAACGTTTTGGACGAATCGATTATCAATTATTGGTGGTAATAATTGCATGTATAATAATTAATAGTACTTTATTCGTATCAGGTTTTCTTCTAAATATTCCTAATAAGATGTACGTATATGATAGTTCAGGCATAATTAAGCCATCCAAAAGAGTGTCTTTTAATAAATAATAATAAGTGAACTAAACCTACCTAAACTGGGACTCCGCGCACCATAAGGTTCCAATATGAATAAAAAAATTAAATAAAAACAAAAATGACAAAGTCTATCATTTTTCATAATAAGCCATCCTTAAAATAAATAAAAACAAACACGTATCCGCAACATTTCCAACAAAAAAGGTAGGTAGCCTTTTAATCGAAATAAAGTTTTTTAGAGAAATTAAAAAACGAAGCGCAGTCCACGAAATTGGAAATTTCGCAAAACGACCACAAACAAATTTATTGAAAATTATTTTGAGAAGAAAATTCCTGTTGCATTAATTAGTGATAAATGTGAAGCAATAAAATTCATTTTAGCTTTTTTGCTTCAGGCGAGCTGCCCAGTCAATCAAGTCACTGTTATAACAATAACTAGGTACCCAAGTAATGTTTCTATACTGACTTACATCTTTACAAATATGAAGTGCTAAAACGTGTTTCTAATTATTTATCAGATCAGATCGGAATGGGAATAATAATATCGTACCAGAACATCGCCTGAAAGGGCTGAATATTAGAGGCTCATATCAAGCTTCATTTTAAATTGTTATTTTATAAATTTACCTCTGCTATAACGGAGTAATAAGAATTGAATTTTGAATTATAATTATCATTTTAAAATATAAACTTTGTTTTAATAATAATAAGAAAAGTTTCGTAATAAACTAAAATACATTAACTTGAAATCATAAAATTTGAAAACACTGATACGCTAGCGCCATCTAGCTGTGTCTTGAGATCTCATGACTTCTAATCAATATTATGATATATATTATAGTCTCTTTTTATTTGACCCTCAATATAGATATAGATTTTTGAAGTGAAACTTCTTTAGAATCGTTGTGATTTCAAACTCGATGAAACGAAAAAATAAGTCCATAGAGACACAAACACATAAATGTATAGGATTCAGCCGGCGAGAAAATGAGATAGAACACATTAGACGTTCTCGGTCTCTTTGTGCGACTATTCGTAGCATCCCCACTATCGTCTACTAAACATTGCTCATATGTATGCTTTTGTGTAGTGGGACAGTCAGTATATCTATATCTTACTAGCTGACCCGGCTGACTTCATAGTGCCTCAATCGATAAATAAAATACTTAAACTTTTGTATAAAATAAACTTAAAACAAACAAAAGGATTCCGTCCGACGGGGGACAAATCAAAGAGAAAACAAAATTGTTATTTTTATTTAATTCCGAGAATTTTCATATTTATCTACCCTTTAAACCTTCTCTGGAATTCCACAAATAATTAAAGACCAAAATTAGCCAAATCGGTCCAGCCGTTCTCGAGTTTTAGCGAGACTAACGAACAGCAATTAATTTTTATATGTAGAGATTTATAAGTTTCACTTCTACCGTGTGTGACTTGCACACTTTTTTATTTTTTTATTTAGCGTCCCATAATGATGATATTTATACAGGTTCACATGTATACCCACACTGGCGTCAAACCCTTGACGTGCAAGCTGTGCGACGAGCGGTTCGCCTACGCGTCGACGCTGCGCTCACATCGCATGCGCTGCCACCCGGAGCTCATGGTCCCCGACGGACGGGCTGCTTACCCAGCCGCCAATTACAACCACGTGCCTGTCTCCAATATGAGTTTTTTATTTATTTACTTTTTTATTGCTTAATACCTGGTGTTAAGTGGTTACCGGAACCCATAGACATCTACAACGTAAATGCTGTTACCCACCTTGAGATATAACTTCTAAGGTCTCAGTATAATTACAACGGCTGCCCTACCCTTCGAACCGAAACGCATTACTGCTTCACGGCAGCAATAGGCAGGGTGGTGGTACCTACCCGTGCGGACTCATAAGAGGTCCTACCACCAGTAATGTGGGTATTTAAACATATAATGTAGTGTAATTTTTGATTACATTTGTCCGTGGCCTAATCGGTAATACCGGTGCTCGTACTCAACTAATACCTTTATGAGTTGAGATTTATCAGTTATACCATTAAAATCGAATGACCGTCGCGTGTAGGAGCAGACATCTTTTCATCGGCTTAGTGCCTCGAGTCAGTATAGTTGTCATGACAACCCTAGACAGGAATATTGGATAAAAGTATATGTATATGTATATATAATTTATTCATGAGAGTTTTAAGTTGTCGCGATACATTGCTGGTTCGTTTCGATAAATAAACTAGAACGAGTAAATGAACTGCTAGAACTCGTTTGCGAGTACTGGCGGCATCACTGGATCAGTATAAATCAGCCATTAGCCACTGTCATTTTAACGTCACGGAAAACAATGTCCACGTCAATTTTAATCTCCAGCATGTGAATAACGTGTAGACAAGCAAAATTTATATCTTATTTTATATTGGACAAATTTAAATTATGTATTATTATAATCTAGATCATTTCTTTGCAGAATTACATAAAAAACGATATGGCTCCGGCGAATCCTGTAGCTAAAAACGAAGTGGAAGCATTGTAGGAAATATTTCTTAATAGATGTCATAAGTACGTCACGATCATCACAAATAATGCTAGCTTACATCAACATGTAAATTATTTGAAAAATAATACTTTTCATCGTTAATTGTATTAAATATCGGATCATTTATGGATTGGTTTTATTGTTCTCCAATTTTATTATCAGTTCAATATTTTTAAATATTAAGCTTTATATTAGGGGTTAAAGTATGAAATTGTCAATTTGTACTGAAAATTTGAGGTTCGTTTTTTTTCATTTAACATATTTATTTAATTAAAATATCTGCCATTATTAAATTAAGTGTTGAATTAAGCTCGCCGTTTTATAAGTTTTCGCAATTATTGTATTGTATTAACTGTGTGTACAATAAAGAATAAAGAATATATTACTGCCATTTAATAGTTAGGTCACATACCTTTGCGATAGAACTCTAATGATCTAGATTCTACAAACTGTGTGAAAGCATTTTGCACTGCCACCTGGGAAGAAAACTTTTTATCATGTAGAAAATTGTCCAAATCACGAAAAAAATGGTAATCCGTTGAAGCAAGGTCTGGCGAATACGGAAGGTGACGAATGGTTTCTAATTGCAGTTCCTGTAGAGTTAAAACGGTTTCTCGTGCTGCATGAGTTCTCACATTATCATGGAGCAATGGTGAAGATCGATTTATGAGTCGGGACTGCTTTACTGCAAGTTTTGCTAGCATTGTTTGGAGTTCGGCACAGTAGACATCTCCCGTTATTGCTTGGTCAGATCGGTGAAAACTATTGTGAATAACACCATGCTGAAACCACCAAACAGTTACCGTTACCTTCGTTATTGGTAAGCTTTGCTTTAGGACACTGTTGCGGCGTTTGACCTGAGGTCAGCCATTGCATTGTAATCGAATAAATTTTTCATAACATGTCACAATTCGATCCAACATTCCTACATTTCTGTATCGATTCAACAAGGCAACACAAGTTTCAATACGCGTTTCTTTCTGCAGATTAGTCAAATCATGAGGCACCCATTTTTCATATTTATTTTATTATATTGGTTTGATGCAAACGAGTTAATATTGTTGGCAAAGTAACGTCGAACCATGGCGTTAATTCCTGGGTAGTTTGGCTCGGATCGGCTTCCACGATTTCTTTCAATTCATTGTTATTCACATGTGTCTTCTACGTGGTTCTTTCTTCAAGTCAAAATTTCCACCACGAAAGCGTTTAAACCAAAATCGCACGGTGCGTTCATTAGCAGTCCCCTCTCCAAACGCAACATTAATATTGCGAATATTGCTGTTTCTGCAGCGTTAGTTCCTCGTCAGAACTCGTATTCAAAAATCACTCGAATTTTCGAAGTACCTATCCATCTTTCTCGTCTAAGCTGAATAAAAAAACAACTGAAAGTCGGTAATCGAATGTTGCACATTTTTTGAAAGAAGAACTTCATAGGTACCATTTGAAAAAAGTTTCACTCAAAAATCTCAAACCATGAAGGTTCTGTCAATTTGAAGTACCTATTACAATAAAACGGCAATTTCATACTTTAACCCATATTAATTATAATTCGAAGTCTATTGACCGATATACCCGTAAAACTAACTTATTACAATCGTAAGGGTGGTATAAAATTTTATTTATAACTATGCATGTACATAACACGTGTTTACTAAGCGATTCCTTGATAAAGGAACAACATGATGATGTTACTGTTGTATTGACATCAACCCCACGAAAAGCACAGCGGTGCTCTTCAAAAGGGGTCGCCCTCCGAATACCACCTCGAGCAGCCCACTCCTTAATAGGCGCGTTAACACCTCCGCCGTTAGTCCGTGCCGCCTTCATATTATGACGTCTCTACCCCATGATTTGCAAGCGAAGCAAATTGTCCCTTCAAAACTGACACTACAAAACTTGCATACGCCCCGTCATGACCTATGCAAGTGTAGTGTTCGCTCACACGGCCCGCACCAACTTGAAATCCCTTCCAAGTTATTCAATCCCGTTTTTGCAGGATAGCTGTCGGAGCTCCATGGTTCCTAAGGAACGTAGATCTCCGTGATGACCTGGGGCTTGACTCAGTCAGTAAGTACCTACAGTTGGCATCATAGCGCCACTTTGAAAAGGTGGCACGACATGAAAACCCTCTTGTCGTGGCCGCCTGGAAATACATACCCGATCCTGTAGCCCGAATGGTAAATAGTCAACGTCGCCCAAAACACGTCATTACGGATTTTCCCGATACATTAACGGTGCTTTTAGGTACCACAAGCACCGGTAACCGTCCTCGTCGAACCCCTCGCTTGCGACGAAGGGCTCGACGAGCGAATTAACCCATAGATAGCCCACACACAGTTAGTTTCTCGCCGGATCTTCTCAGTGGGTCGCGTTTCCGATCCGGTGGTAGATTCTGCGAAGCACTGCTCTTGCTAGGGCCAGTGTACAGTAGCTACACTCCCGGTTAGAGCCCCGTGAGGTCACCTACACGTCAAGGAGAAGCTGAAATAGCCACTCAAGGCTATCAGCATAGGTAGGGAAAAAAAGTTAATGTAGTTGGGCCATGGCGCGAGCATTTTGCGCGTTACTATTGATTAAACCAATTTGATGTGCCAAAAATAGAAACGATGCTTCGTTATAAAATAGTGCGTTTTTGTTTCCAATAATTCGATAATAATATAACGTCAATATGTTTTTAATAAAAAAAATTATAAAACTGCCCCCAAACCGAGTGCGCGAAACCAACTCTTGTAAAATGTGTGTACTGTTTTTAAAATTTATGTAAAATGGCAACCCCAAGTGGCTTGTTAGACCGCCATTTTTTTTACGCTAAACGAGTCGTCTATTGTCGTTTCATGTGATTGCGTTAATCAATGTTCTGTTTTTGTATGTCGCTACGGATGGCGCACCGGCTATACGATAGATCGAAATAAAGGTATAATAGCTATGTTAAAATAAAGCTCCCAGCGTGCTCAATGTGCATTGCGTCATGTCAGTTCAGTTGCGAAAAATTTAAGTGAACATATCCATAGACTGCAATATAATATCAGAGCATCAAATAAAATCAGAAGTGACTCGTTAAATTGGATTTTACTTATAAGGATGGACAATGCCCAATGCATCCTTTGCATTGGACATTTTCTTTAAAGATTTTAATGCTTGTTAATCTTAAGACCTTTAAGCCCATAATAACATTGATCAAGAAGGAAGATTTCAAGCGATTGCTTAAAATGCACTTCAGATCAAAAATGGACTTATAGGTTTAAATTTAAAAAAAAAAATTAATCTTTGATAGATTTCCGAGGAAAAAATACAAAATTGCACGTGCTACTCATTTCATCAAAGAAGTTCTTTAGAAACCTATTATTTAATATATTAAAAATGACGTCAATCTCCTACTCATTAGATAAGTTATAAATTCAATGTTTTTATTAGTATGATAATTATACTGTTCAAGGAACGATTACATCAAAATAAGTACGTTTTTGAAATATTTGAAAGTATAATTTTTTTTATTGCTTAGATGGGTGGACGATCTCACAGCCCACCTGGTGTTAGTGGTTACTGGAGCCTATAGACATCTACAACGCAAATGCGTCATCCACCTTGAGATATAAGTTCTAAGGTTTCTAAGGTACAGTTGACTAAAAGCGTAAAATATTGACTTTCAATTTAAAGAAATACAAATGAGATATTCATTTTCGTCTGCCTCGATGCCAGTCTTCTAGACTACTTCACCCAAATGAGCTTGCGGTCTATCGCTTCCAGTCACCGTAACACACGAGATCTAAGTCCACATCATGTTTAAGCCAGGACGATTTCAAATTTAATTTGACCGCCAACATTCATTCTGAAGCGCTGGTGATTTTTTTAGATAAAACTGCATGCTTGAACGAGTCATCCCCATAGACACAGCCCACTGAGTTTCTCGCCTGATCTCGGTGGGTCGCGTTTCCGGTCTGGTGATAGATTCCGCGAAGCACTACTCTTCCTAGGGCCAGTGTTAGGAACACTCCGGTCTGAGGCCCGTGGGCTCACCTACACGTCAAGAAGAAGCTGAAATAGCCTCTCAAGGCTATCAGCATAGGTAGGGGAAAAAAGACGAGTTAATCATCACATGTGATCGAAGAGCTATAATTGGGTTCGGATACGCATTGATGGATTCCGGAAATTACCGATCAAACAGGAACTCGGGCAATCAATGACGTGTTCGGAGCCAAAACAGACCGATGCCGGTGTATTCGTATTTATGCTATTTAATTTTGGCGGGTACCAATTTTTTTATGTATCTAACAGTTGAATGAATGAATTCGCCTACCTACATACAATTAAAATGAAACCTGCAGAGTTAATTGAGTTATTAAATAAAGAATTAAAAAATACACACGATAGTTCATGATGTCATCCCCAGAATTTTACTGAGGACAAAAGAGACAGCGAGATGTTCTCGCTAGGTAGGTTACCTACCGAATTTTAATTAAGTCCTCTTGATAATGTACCTAGTCAGGTCATAAATTCTGTCACATGTTTAATGTAAAATAATTGAAACAAGTTTATTCATTATGTAACCACTCATATACCAAAATGAACTTAACAAAACATAGATTCTTATGACACTAAAGTTTATAAAAAATGACCTCCGTGATTTTGAATACAGGCCTTCAATCTGCGCGGCCAGTCGTCTATCGCAGCACGAACGAGGTCCATGTCAATATCGGCGGCTGCCTTAATCAAGGATGTCTTGAGTGACTCCAAATTGGGATGAGGCTTTGAGCACGCCTTTTCCTCCAAGTGTTGCCATATCTTGTAATCTAACGGATTCAAATCTGGACTGGAGGAGGGCCAGTCTTCGTGCCGGATGAAGTCGATTTCACGCGCCGCCAGCCAGTCTTGTGTGCTCTTCAAATCAAATCAAATCAAATCAAATCAAAAAAGTTTTATTCAACATAAATGAAAGTACATACTTGTTGAACGTCAAAAGAATTACCGCCAATTCACAAGAATTAGCCTCCGTCCTGAGAAGAATTGGCAAGAAACTCAGCGGGCATGTTTTTTTTTTTTTTTTTTTAAATATTAGATTTTTATTTTTATTTTAAATATTATTTTTTTTTTAAATATTCATATTACAATAAGTAATTATAACATAACAATTTTACAATATTGAAATTCCCGGAGCGAGCAACTCATTCCCACTTTGTGCAATCTTCTAGATAATCATTGACTTTATAGTAAGCTTTATTGCACAGATGTTCTTTAATAGTTTTCTTAAACCTATGTATATGTAGGTTCTGAACATCTTGTGGGATTTTGTTGTACAGGCGCACAGACAAACACCCGAATGAATTTCGTATCTTATGTAACCTACTCATCGGCACAACAAGCTTGTGTTTGTTCCTAGTATTTTTA
Organism: Bombyx mandarina; assembly: GCF_030267445.1. Classification (NCBI taxonomy): domain Eukaryota; kingdom Metazoa; phylum Arthropoda; class Insecta; order Lepidoptera; family Bombycidae; genus Bombyx; species Bombyx mandarina. Next base: position 8,913,782 of record NC_143212.1, on the reverse strand, counting down.
TTATGTATGTCCGACATCTTAGGAAACTCCTCAATATGTTTACGAACATACATCAAATTTTCAAAGATGTACTGGGATGGCATAGTGAGAACTTTAATTTCTTTAAATTTTTCCCTCAGGGATTCCCTTGAGTGCATGTTATAAATAGCACGTATAGCTCTTTTCTGCAGAATAAATATCATTTCTACATCGGCCGCATTGCCCCATAGCAAAATGCCATAGGACATGACACTGTGGAAGTAACTAAAGTAAACTAAACGAGCCGTGTCCGCATTTGTTAACATTCTAATTTTTTTTACTGCGTATGCTGCAGAGCTAAGCTTACTCGCCAATTTATGAATATGAGGTCCCCACTGCAGTTTGGAGTCCACTGTTATACCAAGAAATACGGTTGACTCAACAAGCTCCAATGATTCCTCAGAAACAATTACATTACTATCTACTTGTCTCACATTTAAAGATGATTTAATACATTTTAAAGTAAATTTAATACATTTCGTTTTCTTACTATTCAATAATAGGTTATTGATACGGAACCAATGAACCACACACGAAATCGCATCATTCACTTCGTCATAGACTTGTAATTGTCGTTTAATTTTAAATAATAAAGATGTATCATCTGCGAATAATACGACCTCGTGTCGGGACTCAATAAAACTAGGCAAATCGTTTATATATATTAGAAATAAAAAAGGACCCAAAATGGAACCCTGAGGTACACCCATTTTCAACGTGGTGCCTGAAGATCTATTTCCTTTCACATCTACTGTTTGTATCCTTCCTGATAAATAGGAAGTAATAAGTTCCAATGCACCATCCCTAATACCATAGTGATGTAGTTTCCTCACCAATGTTTCATGTTCAACACAGTCAAATGCTTTGGATAAGTCACAGAAAATTCCAAGACAATCATGCGATTCCTCCCAAGATTGAAATATATTTTTGATTAGATAAGCACCTGCATCAGTTGTAGAGCGACCCCTTGTAAACCCGAATTGTTTATTATGAAGCAGGTTATTTGAATTGAAATGTTCTAAAAGTTGTGTCAAAATAATTTTTTCAAAGATTTTACTCAACGTAGGGAGTACTGAAATAGGTCTTTAATTAGAGGGGTCATCAGTACTACCAGATTTAAAAAGAGGAATCACTTTACTATGTTTCATTAAGTCAGGAAATACACCACACTTAATACAATCATTAAAAATACTAACAAGATGAGAAGCAATAATGTCTATTACAGACTTCAAAACCTTTACTGATATTCCCCACAAGTCAGCTGTATTTTTTACATTAAGGCTATTAAAACTTTTTATTATATTGTTTGAATTAATTTTCTTAAATTTAAAAATTTCATTGCATTTCTTGACATGGTTATGCAATAATATTTCAGCTGCTGTGGGGGATGAATTTAGAGATGTGGTAGTTGAAACTGGAATGTCAGAGAAAAACTTTTCAAAAGCATTAGCCACATCTTCATGACTAGTTACCAATTTATCGTCTATTTTTAACGAGAATTCTTGATGGCTATTTCTGACTTTTCCACTTTCTCTACCAATGATGTTCCAAGTCATCTTTATCTTGTCAGGGGCATTTTTGATTAAATCACTTAAATGTAAAGATTTTGCCGCTAAACAAACTTTTCTAAATAGTTTGGAATAGTTCCTGACATATTGATGAAATGTTTCATCATTATTATAAGCTTTTTCAGAGTACAGATCATACAATTTTTTTCTACTTTTGTACACTCCGGTGGTGGCCCACTCGCTGAACACCGTTTTGTTTTTTAATGTTACAGTTTTAGGAATAAATACATCAGTAAAGACCATATTAATTCTCTCAAACATATTCTGGTATGATAAATTTGGGTTTTTGTTATAAATAATTTCTGAATGTTCTTGCTTAATATTATTTCTAAACTTCTCAATTCGTTTTTTATTAATAGGAACAATCACAAGAGTATTTTTATCTTTAGAATTCATAATAGATTCGCTCTATGAGCTGGCGCCGAATCTTGTTGGAATACCCAGTGCCTGTTATTGAACATGGTATGAGAAACAGGTTCCACAAGGTTCGTCAGGACTGTATTTTGATACACAACTGCATTCGTTTTTACACCTTTCTCACAAAAATGTACCTCTGTTAAGCCCCAATAAGAAACTCCCAAACATACCATGAGCGAGGATGGAAAATGACCTCGTTGGACACGCGGAATACGGTTGCTCGCTTCTGTACTGCTGTGTGCGTACACCTTATCATTTTGTTTGTTGTAGCTCTCTTTTTTTTTTTTTTTTTTTCCTACCTATGCTGATAGCCTTGAGAGGCTATTTCAGCTTCGCCCTAACGTTAGTAGGTGAGCTCGCGGGGCTCAACCGGAGAGTTGCTAACACTGACCCTAGCAAGAGCAGTGCTTCGCAGAATCTACCACCGGATCGGAAACGCGACCCACTGAGAAGATCCAGCGAGAAACTCAGTGGGCTGTGTCTATGGGTTAGTTCGCTCGTCGAGCCCTTCGTCGCAAGCGACGGGTTCGACGAGGACGGTGACCGGTGCTTGTGGTGCCTAAAAGCACCGTTAATGGATCAGGAGGATCCGTAATGACGTGCTTTGGGCGACGTCGACGGTTTACCATTCGGTCTACTGGGTCGGGTATGTAATTTCCAGCGGCTACGATGAGAGGGTTCTCATGTCGTGCCGCCTTCTCAAAATGGCGCAGCGATGCCGACTGTAGATACTTACTAAAAGAGTCGAGCTCCAGGTCGTCGTGGAGATCCACATTCCTAAGGAACCAAGGCGCTCCGACGGCTATCCTGCAGAATCGTGATTGAATAACCTGAAGGGATTTCAAGTGGGTGCGGGCTGCGTGAGCGAACACTACGCTTGCATACGTCATGACGGGGCGTATACAAGTTTTGTAGAGAGTTACCTTATTACGGAGGGACAGTTTGCTTCGACTACAAAGCATTGGATAGAGTCGTCCTAGAATAAACGCGGCGCGGTCGCGTACCGTTTTTATATGGGGACGGAATGTCATCCCTCTGTCGAGGGTGACGCCTAGATATTTGACCTTCGAGACCCACGGTATGGGCTGGCCAAAGAGAGTGATGGGACTAACGGCGGAGGTGTTTGCGCGCCTACTACGGAGTGGGATGCTCGAAGTGATGTTCGGAGGGCGACCCCTTTTGAAGAGCACCGCTGCGCTTTTCGTGGGGTTGATGTCAATTCGCCACTTCCGGAACCACTGTCCCATGGTGGCTACTGCGATCTGGAGTCGCCGATGAAGCAGCGACATCTTCCTACACGAGTAGTAGATAGCCGTGTCATCGGCGAAGAGCGCTAGATGGGTCTCCGGAGACCGGGGTATATCATTGATATACAAACTAAATAATAACGGGGAGAGCGCGGAACCTTGCGGGACTCCGGCGGTCAGTTGATGGGGTAGCTCTCTTCTACGGTAAAAAATTTTTCATCCGAAAAAAGAATTTCCCGATATTTTTTTCCCGCGTACCGCTTCAACAAAGCGCGGCATCTCTTCAGTCTCAGGTCTATTAGACGAGCATTCAAACGATGTCCTGTTTTTCTTCGATATGCCCGAAGCCCTAAGTCTTCATTTAACACCCTTTTCAACGTGGTTCTGCTTAACCCCATCTGAAGGGCCTACAGTTTCTGCTTACGTTTGGGATTTCTTTGAATTCGCGCCTTCACAGCTTTTATCACTGCTGGAGTCCTAACAGACCGAGGGCGACCACTTCTTGACCTGTCATCTACACTAGTCTTCATTGTATCGTTTGATGGTACGATAAACGAATCTTTTGGTTATATTCAAATTTTTCAGTATGTTAAAAATTTGAATTGGTGCGTAACCGCAACGATGCAACGCAATAACTGCAACACGGTCTTCTTTAAGCGTCCACTCCATATTTAAAAATGAGTAAAATTCTAAAAGTATACATTTTTATTTTCATGAACAATTCGAAATTCGAATTCAATAAACTTTTTTGTAGCCAGCATTCTAAAAGAAAAGTTTTTACTGTATGACAATACTTATGACCTGACTAGGTATATATATTATTGTCTTAATAGGCAGACACCAATACGCCCATCTGATGGTGAGGGTCATCGACGGTTATGGACAGCAACGATGCCATAGGTACAGTTGATTCCTGTCTAGATTTACTTTACAACTGATTTCGACGCTGATTTCGGCCTTTAGGCCTGCAAAGGCCCCTAAACGCCTTTAAAAAATTAAAAGAATTTAAAAGAATGTTCAACATGAAAAAGTAAACTAACTAACTCCCTATTTTTTTAATCAAAAAATCGTTCCATAACCTTTATGCAACATTCATTATGTATTCCACAATTTTTTATATGTAAATGTTATGTTATGAAAGAACTATTAATTTCGCAAATGTCAAAAAGTTAAGCATCTTAAAATATGTATTTTATAGTGACGTACGTGCAGAACTGGGTAAGTTCGAAAGCGTTTTGGCGTGTGGCCAACGGCTATCGAGGACGTGCTGTTGTTATCTTCTTAATTCCATTGCGTAATTGGAAAAGTTACGGAATTCCGTAAATCAAAACCGCATGATGTTGAAATTTGTAAAATTTGTACTTAGTTAAAATTATAACATACCATAACATAAAAAAGAAATAAAATATTTTGTTCAATATACGTTGGTTGGTGACGTAGCCACAGACAGTACTGTGACAACTATGAAATTAAATCAAGAAAATGTAAGTATTTATTCAGGCTGACTATTTGAAAATGGTGGTCGTGATGCGTATCGATTTTACGAGGGCTCAATTTCCTGAAGGCTCGGCACTGACTAAGTAGCTTAAATTCACGAGCGAAATCGGAAAATGAAATCTAGAGAACGAGGCCCATAACGTCATATTGCAAGGATGCGCCCCACACCAAAGTCGTTAGTGGATGATGCACTTCGTTTTACGTTTTTGTATTATTGACGTCCTGAAAGTACTACTTATGGCTGTCTAGTTTATGCTTTACTTAGTAATGATCGGAAGCACCGGATCGTTCTCCTCGTCGAAATCGTCGATTACGGGCTAGTATTAGAAGATTCTCTCAGGTTGAGCCCGTGAACTCACCTTTTTTTTATTGCTTAGATGGGTGGACAAGCTCACAGCCCACCTGGTGTAAGTGGTTACTGGAGCCCATAGACATCTACAACGTAAATGCGCCACCCACCTTGAGATATAACTTTTAAGATCTCAGTATAGTTACAACGGCTGCCCTACCCTTCAGACCGAAACGCATTACTGCTTCACGGCTGAAATAGGCAAGGCGGTGGTATCTACCCGCGCGGACTCACAAGAGGTCCTACCACCAGTATAACCTACCCATCCCGGCGTAGCTGAACCCCTTATGCTACCAGCGACTAGGTAGGCACGAAAAAAAAGGCGGATCAATCAGTAGTTACGAAACAAAACGTAACACGTTCTAATTCAATTACGTGTTAAGTTACGAAGGTATTTTAATAACGAGCAAATAAAAATTACAGCACAATAAACACATTTCATTAATAAACTAACTATAGCAACACGCGATCAGTCTGTAGCTTGGTTTCGCATCGCATACTAAAGTAAACCACTAACATAAAAGGGAATGAAAACAGAAACAAACATCATGGTGAAAGGAAATGCTGAAATATTACATTTTTCTTCAAAAGGAATATATACACAGTCTTGATAGAAAGGCTTTTGAAAGAGGAAAATATTTTCAATCTGCGGATGTTATTGAATCGCGTTATTGCGGACGTTATCGGCATACATAAACCCGGTAAACCAAAAAATCATCCGACGAGCTACCGCCCGATTAGCCTCCTCATGTCTTTAGGCAAACTGTATGAGCGTCTGCTCTACAAACGCCTCAGAGACTTCGTCTCATCCAAGGGCATTCTCATCGATGAACAATTCGGATTCCGTACAAATCACTCATGCGTTCAACAGGTGCACCGCCTCACGGAGCACATTCTTGTGGGGCTTAATCGACCAAAACCGTTATACACGGGAGCTCTCTTCTTCGACGTCGCAAAAGCGTTCGACAAAGTCTGGCACAACGGTTTGATTTTCAAACTATTCAACATGGGCGTGCCGGATAGTCTCGTGCTCATCATACGGGACTTCTTGTCGAACCGCTCTTTTCGATATCGAGTCGAGGGAACCCGCTCCTCCCCACGACCTCTCTCAGCTGGAGTCCCGCAAGGCTCTGTCCTCTCACCCCTCCTATTTAGCTTATTCGTTAACGATATTCCCCGGTCGCCGCCGACCCATTTAGCTTTATTCGCCGACGACACGACTGTTTACTATTCCAGTAGAAACAAGTCCCTAATCGCGAAGAAGCTTCAGAGCGCAACCCTAGCCCTAGGACAGTGGTTCCGAAAATGGCGCATAGACATCAACCCAGCGAAAAGTACTGCGGTGCTATTTCAGAGGGGAAGCTCCACACGGATTTCCTCCCGTATTAGGAGGAGGAATCTCACACCCCCGATTACTCTCTTTAGTCAATCCATACCCTGGGCCAGGAAGGTCAAGTACCTGGGCGTTACCCTGGATGCATCGATGACATTCCGCCCGCATATAAAATCAGTCCGTGACCGTGCCGCGTTTATTCTCGGTAGACTCTACCCCATGATCTGTAAGCGGAGTAAAATGTCCCTTCGGAACAAGGTGACACTTTACAAAACTTGCATAAGGCCCGTCATGACTTACGCGAGTGTGGTGTTCGCTCACGCGGCCCGCACACACATAGACACCCTTCAATCTCTACAATCCCGCTTTTGCAGGTTAGCCGTCGGAGCTCCGTGGTTCGTGAGGAACGTTGACCTACACGACGACTTGGGCCTCGAATCTATCCAGAAATACATGAAGTCAGCCTCGGAACGGTACTTCGATAAGGCTATGCGTCATGATAATCGCCTTATCGTAGCCGCCGCTGACTACTCCCCGAATCCTGATCATGCAGGAGCCAGTCACCGTCGACGCCCTAGACACGTCCTTACGGATCCCTCAGATCCAATAACGTTTGCACTAGACGCCTTCAGCTCTGGGAGCAGGCTTAGGGACCTCGGTAACCGTACTCGTCGAACTCGACAAAGAGTTCGCCGTGCAACCTAACCCATGCATCAGCCCGCTGAGTTTCTCGCCGGATCTTCTCAGCGGGTCGCGATTCCGATCCGGTAGTAGATTCATTCGCGAAGCAGCTACTCTTGAGTTGTTAGGTCTCCTTCGGAGGCGCTCGGGTAGCTGTTAGCAAATCCCACCCCTCCTGGCTGAGCCTTTGCTCGCCCACCTGTCCTGGTGAAACTGGAAAGGCCTCCGGGCCACCAGTAATCCTTCAATCATAAAAAAAAAAAAAAAAAAAAAAAAAAAAATCGCGTTATTGGAGTTTCCTTTGGAATGTAACGCAATAAATATCGGCGGGCAGGTGGTGGAGTCCGGGATTATAATTATGTTTACATTGAGCTTACTAACGCCTAGAGAGGTCAATTCATCTATATATTTCATTTATATATATTAATTTTTTACAAGAAATATCTTCCAAATTAAAAGCTAAAAAATAGTAATTGTACATTTAATACGTTATAATTGTCTTTATATTGTAAGATAACTGCTTTAGCCATTTTTATTGCTTACATGGGTTGTCGATATTAAGCCCCAACTGGTGTTAAGTGGCTACCGGGGAGACATCAACAACATAAATGTCCACCTTGAGGCATGGTCTAAGTCCCAGTTTTTACAGCACAACGGTTGCTCCGCCCTTCATAGGCAGGGTGGAGGTACATAGTCGTGCGGGCTCACAAGACGTCCTACCAACACTATTTAGGCAAATTATAATGTTTGCGGGAACCACGCGTACTTTCAAGGGGATATTTACGTACCACATGTTGGGAATCACTAAGTAGACTATGCGATTGATTAGTGTTTTTATTATTATTTCCAACATACAAACAAAAAAATAGTAAATTTGTAAGAATACTATACATTTGACAGATTTTGCAATTAATTTAACAAATTTTTAACATTTACAATAAAAAAATTTAATATCCCTGTTATGATTGAAAACAAATGTTAATTAATATCTAGTACTTTTTTAGACTAAAATTTAAGAGTAGATGATTACTTTAGGAAAAGACGACTTTTATGCGCAGTATTACTTATTAACTCAAAAGAAATGTAATAAAACGTAAATAAAACTGGCAGAAAAGCAGAAGGTTCGTAATAAATAAACTTATTGATTAACTTAGAAACAAAGCGAACGGGAGATATAGTTGTTCGATAGTATTATGATGGGTAAGTGTTCATTTCTGGCCCGGTGGAAATAGAAATGGTTCGTGGTTTGAAGGCCCGTCACGTTAAGGAAATTGTTGGTGTTATAGGCGTGGAGTAAAATTAAGTAAGGATACGGGAGCTAGAGGGTGTGAATGAGGGGTGCAGGGGTGCGGCACAGCGCCCCGTGCCCTCTGCCCTCAGTATCGCGGAGGCTGCGGCTCATCCCGCCGCATGGTCTGCGCTGCGGTCTCGTTACGTCAAAACATTACTTGTTTTAAAACGTCTTTCACATTTCCTGTTAAATCAATAATGAAAGTAAAATAAATAGCTACCATCATCTAGCAATACAACTAATGTGAGTTAATGAAAATACTTTATTGCTTTGCTGTCACATAAATCAAATTTGCAAAAAATTATGTTATTTGCAATGTTTTATTATTATCTATCTATTTTATTAATATGTGTAAGTTAAATTATGACTTATTAAAAATTGGAAAACACCTAGTATTGCCTACACAGAGATTGCAGATACATTTATTGTTAATTTTATGTTTTGCTCAAAATGGCAAATGTTATCTATATTATTATTATTATTACCAAACTTACAATATATTTTTTGGTTGTCCTAGTATTTGTTTTGTTGAGGCGGCTTGAACAAAACTTGGCTGTTGAGATCAGCTCGACCAGATACTTTTCGTAAATCTTTTTATTTTTATGGTGTTTTGCATAATTCTTATTATTTATATGGAGTTCTAATTAACTGTCACGATTTTCGACGCCTGATAAGATGTTCAAGTATTTTATTAGGATCACAATAATATTAAATAAAAGTGTATTCTTTTAAATAAAAAAACATTAGGAGTCCGTGTAAGTAGCACAATTCTGTCTATTTCAGCCGCGTAGTTTCTAGGCGTTCCAATATGAGTGTCGTCATACAATGGTAGTCTCCCTTATAGATCTCATATCACATGCCTGCTGGTTTCCATGTCGTAATAGGCCACTCTATACATGTTAACCATTTCACGACATATGGAAGATGATTTTTTTTTCACCTACCTACCTATTCACCTGGTAGTCTGAGAGGCTATACCAGACACGCCCGGACGGGTAGGGGAGCTCACGGGCTCAACCTGAGAGAATTTGCTTAGAATCGCGACTCACTGAGAAGATCCGGCGAGAAACTCAGTGGGCTGTGCCTATAGTTCGATAGCCTATAGTTAGTTCGCTCGTCGAATGCTTCGTAGCAAACGACGAGTTCGACGAGGACGGTGACCGGTGCTTGAAGGTCCTAAAAGCACCAGTTACCGTTCATAGCTCACCTTTGTGAGAATCATTATGAAAATTTCATGGTAATATCAAGCTCTCTTGATATACGGAACACTGAAAACATACATTAAAATATAATGGCCGCTTTTTTTAAAAGGTTATTTATAATTTGATAAGTACACAAATGCTTTTAATTTTACTACCTATTTACACGTTCTACTATCGGTTAATTTACAAATAACTAATCAGTCTTATAAATCAGAGAATTTGAAATCGGCATCGCGTACTTTGAAATTCTTAATTCGCTGCTTAAAAAAACTGCTTGTTCAAAAAAAAGCATTGAAGTATACTTGCTTAACAAACCCACAAGTAGTTAAAATGAAATTTAAAGATTCCCGTGCTTGTAACATTAATTTTGATTTGATTGTTACATTTCTAAATGGTGCTAGGTAAAGTTTATCGCAGACTCTTGTTTTGAAAAGGGTCGCCACTCAACTCGAGGATTCTACAGCTTGTCCAATTATAGACGCTTTCTTTGACAGGTTCGTCTTTACAGACTGTCTATAACATGCTTATCTATTTTTATTCATGAAAAATGACTTTTTAATTAAACAGTCGCACGTTTACCAGTAACTCTTATGAAATATAATACTACTTTATCATACCACTTCACCGTTTTAGTAGGTAAACCGGTCACCGTCCTCGTCGAACCCGTCGCTTGCGACGAAGGGCTGGACGAGTGAATTAACCCATAGACACAGCCCACTGAGTTTCTCGCCGGATCTTCTCAGTGGGTCGCGTTTCCGATTCGGTGGTTGATTCTGCGAAGTACTGCTCTTGCTAGGGCCAGTGTTAGCAACACTCCCGGTTGGAGCCCCGTGAGCTCACCTACACGTTAAGAGAGAAGCTGAAATAGCCTCTCAAGGCTATCAACATAGGTAGGAAAAAAGAAAAAAAAGTAGGTAAAGTAACTTATCTACTTTTGATTGCCTCTGTAGACAGAGTAGTATACGGTCTAACAGCCTGGCCACGGGACATTCGCCGATACGAATATTCGCGCGGTGCGAACGGCGAAGCGTCTAGCGACTAAAATAAGCGCATAGAAATGTAACAAGCCACGCGCACCGGCGACCGGCGAAGCGACCGGCGAAATGTACCAAGCGAATCGCGCGATGCGGCGGGCGAGCAAAACAAATGCATGAATACGGACGGCGCGAGCCACGGAGTCGAGCGGTAGTCGCGGCGAATAGTACAGTGATTAAATGAGTTTAGTTGTTTTCGCCGCGAAAAATTAACGCCGAAATTTTTATATTTTTTATTTATTTTTTATTTTATCGTCGTATATTTTTTATTTTTTATTTTAAAGTCGTCGTGGCCTAACGGACGTCCGGTGCAATCGTGTTGAGCGATGCACCGGTGTTCGAATATCAGGCGGGTACCAATTTTTGTAATGAAATACGTACTCAACAAATGTTCACGATTGATTTCCACGGTGAAGGAATAACATCGTGTAATAAAAATGAAATCCTCAAAATTATAATTTGCGTAATTACTGGTGGTAGGACCTCTTGTGAGTCCACACGGGTGGGTACTACCACCCTGCCTATTTCTGCCGTGAAGTAGTAATGCGTTTCGGTTTGAAGGGTGAGGCAGCCATTATAACTATACTTGAGACCTTAGAACTTATATCTCAAGGTGGGTGGCGCATTTACGTTGTGGATGTCTATGGGCTCCAGTAACCACTTAACACAAGGTGGGCTGTGAGCTCGTCCACCCATGTAAGCAATAAAAAAAATTTAGCTGTAATACTAGCTAGACCAGCTATTTGAAAGTCTAGCCACCCAAAGTATTTCTCGTACTTCTTGTGGAATTCTCCATCTATAGGTATACTCCGATTCTTATTCAAATCATGTACTTCACAATCTTTTCCAAATAATAGGTTCTGAACCAAAAAACTATTAATTTCTAAGCAATATCGAGATAATTTCGATATAGACATTTCGCTGTCGGACTTCCTTACTAGTCGCGGCGGCGAACGTGAGTACCCGTGGCCTGCAAACGGTGCTGCGCGAATGGTCGCCTCGTCCACCGCTTCGCTGTTCGCACCGCCGATCCCCGTGGCCAGGCCGTAACTGATCGAGAGTCACTGTTGTTTGTGGACGTTAACATTGCCAGAGGCACAGACGAACCCCCGCCTACTGTTGTCTCAGCGAACATGTGAATAGTTTATTAGTAACATGTTATTTTACCTCTTTCACTGCTAAACGATTAAAATGTGTATGTTAGGTGTAGGTAAGTTAATAAGTGAAATTAAGTGAATTAATGTCAATTTGATTGCTACAGGTCAGACCTAGATTGAAGCGGAGCCAAAAGCGATCTCAAGCTAAAATTCATTTTAGGCTTTGAAAAAATTATGTGGTCGGAATCGTGGTATCGCAAGATGAACGGCGAAACGAGGACATCTTGGCGCTCGTTCATGTCGTTAGCGTTAATCCTGTTAGCGCTAGTTAGCTCATGCCTCGGAGAGTATACTTTATCTTCTAAGAATGGTATTAAAACTGAATCTAGTTTAGAAGCTCTGTTAAAGATAGGTTCCACAAATACGAGCGTAGAAAGCGCTACAGTAATGTCACCAACCATTACTTCAACAACAAAGAAAAACACAAAAACAAAAGCGCGTTTCACAACTGAGAATCCGACGAATGCACCCCATTTCACTTCTAAAGTGTACATTGGTACAAAAGGCGAAGTGAAAAGTGCAAGAAGGCAAAAGTTAAACACTAGTTCTAGTGCTCTCGGCACCCCAGCGCATTCACCGGCAAGACTACAAGAGCGCCTGGGGGCTATAGATTGTGATTTGCCAGTTTTACCGAGAGAGTCACGTCTTTGGCGAGGAAATGAAACTCACGAACTTAATCTTCCCGTAACTGTAAGTATCCATCAAATTTTTTGTCTAAATACAAATTTGGTTATATCCATGTAATTAATGTTATGAAATTAGTCAAACGCACTTTTTCAACTAGTATAAAAAAATAGGAAATAAAAAAAACAAAGACTATCAAGTTTTCGTCTTGAAATAGTCTTTTAAGTAAATTACTTGGGATTCCCATAAGGTCATTTAGGTAATAGTTATAATAATGGTAAAATGGAAATAGTGGTAAAATGAACGTAGTTTGATTGCTAAGCACAAGCTTCAGGCTAATAGTCTACTAAGGATAATCTTTTCGAACAATTTATACAATGTATTTTCTTCCGCTCCCTTGGTTCATAGTATAATATTCTTGTTCGCGCAACTTTGATCGTGACAGCAGCACCGAGTAAAGCGAGGTCGAATATATAAACCATAAATCTCTTTGGTGAATAAAAATAAAGGAAAAGTATTTTCCTAACGTTACTAATATTTTCATCTTTTTTGGTGAATAACTACAACATTAAAGTTAGGTTAAGCGTTCATATTATCTATACTAATATTATAAAGAGGAAAGATTTGTTTGTTTGTTTGTTTCGAATAGGCTCCGAAACTACTGGACCGATTTGAAAAAATCTTTTTCCATTAGAAGCCGACATTGTCCCTGATGAACATACGCTACTTTTTTTTAATTTTTTTTAATTTTATATTTTTGGTTTCATGTGTGTTTTAATGTTTCCGAAGCGAAGCGAGGGCGGGTCGCTAGTACTCTTTAAATATGTAAAATGAGTTTTAGCTTTAATTGAGTAATTATATTGAATTTGAAGTATATCTATTAAAACGTGATGCTTACTTATGATTTTTGGTCAACATCTTTACACCTATAACGGAATAAAAAGTGTAATGAATTTATTAATTTTTTGACTACAAAATATGATAAAATAAATTCAATATTTCCATATTATTTCATTATTCTCTAATATAATTCTATATATATAAAAATGAATTGCTGTTCGTTAGTCTTACTAAAACTCGAGAACGGCTGGCTGCTTGACTAATTTTGGTCTTAAATCATTTTTGGAAGTCCAGAGAAGGTTTAAAAGGTAGATAAATATGAAAATGCTCGGAATTAAATAAATATAACAATTTTGTTTTTCCTTTGATGCGTCCCCCGTCGGACGGATTCCTTTTGTTTGTTTTAAATTTATTTTATACAAAAGCTTAGGTCTATTATTTATCGATTGAGGCACTACGAAGTCTGCTGGGTCAGCTAGTATAAAATAAAAATATGTAATAATTCAACGTTTTTCTGACTTTGTGGTACGGATGGCTGAGGAGTGTACCGCGGGAGGTGGAGGTGCGGCCGATGAGGAGTGCCCCCCGGTCATCGTTTCGTGGGAGGGTTCTGCTGATATTCAGAGCGGTGATATTCTTATCGTTCGCATCGTGGACTCTTTGCTCCTCGATGTCCTCATACAGAATCAACTCAAGAATGATACTCTTGGAACGAATGCCTCGCTCGCTGACGGAGAAAGGTTAGTCTATAGATATTTTTAGATTCGCTATGTATTGATTGAATTGCTCAAGCCGCTGACCTATATAATATAACCTTTTAACCTATACAGTTATATTTTTATAGGGTACATCGCGCCCTTACGCAGCCGGCCGTATATCAGGTGACTAGACAAGGACACGAGCATTGTGATGTGTCGGACGGCATGTTACTCGACATCACTCCTCTCGCTGAAGACGGAGCCAAACTCTTCACGTTGTATGATAAAGATCTCACAGAAGGAGTCAACTTACTCATAGGTAATGAGCATGAAAGCAATTATTCAAAGGAAAATGTATCTTTTCATGCAAAGTATTTGGGTTGTCGTGTAAAATGAGGCAGCGATGGAGCGACGAGACACGTGAATAGGTCGGAGCTTTGAGGGAAATGAAGAGTTAAATCGTTGGTGACGATTTTAACCTTGAATACATGTCAGGAAATTACATGTCGACCTACGCTTATGAACTTTTTTATTTATTTTATTAATGAGAGTTAAAATGAATGATAGCTGAATTATTTATGTCCATTTAATCTACTAAAATGTATGTAGCCACGAGATAAGCGCTTTGTGCAACAATATTACTAAAGTTCATATTAGATAACATACAATGTTTTCAAAATAAATGTACAAATAAAAAAATGGAAAAAAGTCATGAAAATAATACACTACCTTTCGACTTCCAATCTAAAATATAGTAGATTCTTTGTACACGGTATAAGGCATGTTTTTGTCATCCAGAGTTCAGCTAAAGAGCACAGGTTTCCGATTACAGGACCGGAATTATTCCATTACTTGGTAATTACTGAATAACTTGAAATTAATTCTCATTTAAAATTTCTTCAAATTCTACTATAACGATCCTATTTTTAATTTTAAATAGACATCAATAAAGGTCGAACTTAAATTAGTTTTGCCACTTACAAACATATTAACGAACCATTCGTTAGATAATTTTACACAACTCTTTTATTCGTATTTTCGGCATAATTTCTATACGTGATTGTAAAAACGCGTAGTTTCGTGGAATACACCTACTTCTTAAAATCAGAGCACAATAGCTGTGTCAGACAAACACGAGAAATTAAAAATAATACCTTTTTTTTAAAATGTAATTTAAGTTTTTTTCCAAAATGTATTTTTAATAGTATTTGTCTCTTATGTAGTGGTGTCAGATAACTGGGGCTCTCAATGCGTGCGTTTAAAAGTAACAGTGAAGTCAGACAATTGTGGCGAAACTCAGGATTGTTCAGGAAAAGGCGTGTGCTATACGAACGTGTCCATGGTACGTATTTTTACACTATATCTGGTACAACGCAGATAAAATGCCGATTCACAACAAAAAAGTATTTTGATTGGCGATATCAATTCATATACTATCTAGTATTTCAGCTCCTACCGAGAATACAAGATAAAAACGTAGCTTATCATAAATATCTGCACTTACTTTAATCAGATCCATATACGTACGTATATTAGGCATGAATACAATATTTAAATGTACATCCACATTCCATGAGAATACAAACAACGAGGTTCATTTTATGAGACTTGAACGTGCGTCGAATCGTTAATATTTTAGTGCCGTGTCATCTCCAAAACACTTTGTACTAGCACGCAAGCACTAGCACGATACATAAGAGACAAGAAATGTTTTATTAAAACAAACAAATTATGGTAGGAGGGATACGAATGTCAGTGCTGCTCCGGGTTCGTGGGTCCACATTGCGAGGACAGGGACTCGTGCAATCCATCACCCTGTCTGAATAGCGGCATATGCGTCGACGTCACGCAACCTCCAACAGGGAACGGCTCCAACTATCGCTGTCTTTGTCCTTACGGTATGTTCATCCTCTTCCCACTTCTACTTGAATTGAGTGATAGGAAAACTTTATTTCTAAGTAGTTCGAGAGCTAAATAGAGTGTACAGAAAAATATTGTAGTGTACTCTCTTACTGCGTAAAATACTGAAATTCAAAAAAGCATTTTTTACATCGTTATGGATTAACTTAGCAGTTACGGAGTAGCTAGCTACCAGGTGAACAATTAGAAAAAATATCTCGTTTTGTAACAATTTGATTTGTAATTTAACATACATACCTATTATATCAGCGTTTGTACATCGTAATTGAGGCTTATAGCATCAAGACTTTTTTTTAATTTTTTAAGTGGTTACCGGAGCCCATATGCATATACAATGTAAACACCGTCACTCACCTTGAGACATGAGTTTTAAGTCTCAGTTCTATTGTACAACGGCTGCCCCACCGTTTAAACCGAAATGCTTCACAACAAAAATAGACGTGGTTGTGGTACCTACTACCTATCCATGTGAACTCACAAGACGTTCTACCACCAATAAAATTATGTGGGGTGGGAATGTTTCATGTTGTCTCCAGAGATTTAAAACTAGCCTAACTGTCAATTTATGAAATTAAAAATCCATTTAATACCATGCATTTTAAGATTAATCATGAAGATGAATGTCCAAGTGCATATATCAACATCTAAGATACATTTGAGAGTCACGTTTAATTAAAGTATTAAGTAATTTTGTCAAAGCAATAACTAATTCACATGATGATGTGTGGGTACGGTGGTACGGTTGAGCGCTTAGAGCTGATCAATGGAATAAAAATACGAGGGTGGTACCAAAGTGGCTGATAAATATTGAATTCGTTTTACCTCACGATCACGCTTCGAAAGTGGATAAAAGCAGCCTTCACTCGAATTCGGTAACCAGAATACGCTTTCTGGCAAATTTATCTCAATGCTACACATTAATAATTAATTGATATGCTTTGATCGATCATTTGAGCCGCTTCAAGAACGTGATGTTAATCTTTCTTTTACTCGGACTCTATCAGACTTGGATATTACTTAGTTCGCGCACGAAAAGAATGTCATTAATTAATTAGGGAGAGTGACGGCCGTTTCCACTCCCTTCCTTACTAATCGAAACTTAACTTTATTTAGTAACAAGGCAACATGGAAATTAAAATGTCGTTCGTTTCTTAGGTAAAACATTGTTTTTTTTTCTTTTTTTTAATTATTTATGCGTAGTTGTGTGTAAGATTTGTAGTTTTCTTTTTTTTTCTACCTAATTGTTGGTAACCTGAAGGTTATTCCAACTACAAACGGACCGGCAGGTGAACTCACGGGCTCGACCTGAGAGAATTGCTAACACTGACCCTAGCAAGAGAAGTGCTTCGCTGAATCTACCATTAGATCGAAATAGCGACCCATTGAGACGATCCGGCGAGAAACCCAGTGGGTTAGAAGTTTCAATTCGATGCTGAAACATCGCATTTATTTTAATTAAAACTACCTTTGTGGCTTAATCTCCCTGTTTTATGGTTATTATATTATTTGGGACGTTTCGAATACTCCACAGTTTTCGTGGTGAAGGACATATAGTAAAAGAAGGCCAAAGTAGTTCTGATTATGTCTACGACTCGGAAAAACCGAAGAAATTTACTATAACGCCTATGTTTTTTATTGCTTAGATGTGTTGACGAGCTCACGGCCCAACTGGTGTTAAGTGGTTACCGGAGCCCATAGACAACTACAACGTAAATGTACCACCCACCAGACAACTACAACGTAAACGTACCACCCACCTTGTGACATGAGTTCTAATGTCTAAGTTTTAACAGTACAACCGCTGCCCCACCCTTCAAACCGAAACGCATTAGATCAACATTTTTTATCTAGTGTGTGTTTTTATCCAGGGTTCTCAGGGAAAAGGTGCGAAAACGATCCTTGTTACTCTGCACCGTGCTTAAATGGTGGGTCCTGTATGAGTATGGCTGTAAACGGCACGACTTCATTTCACTGTGCATGTCCAGACGGCTGGACTGGAGCACGATGTGAGTTTTCCATGATCGGTGGAGCATGTACCTCCAACCCGTGCGTGAAAGGTATCTGCATTGAACAAATCGATGGCGATGTGGAAGAGCCAGATTATAAGTGCTTCTGTCAGCCCGGTAAGTGCATATACATAATATTGTACCTTCTTTTCTCTATTCATTTAAATCATTAAGGTATAAGTTAATTATTTTTAAGTACCCTAATTGCATTATTACTTAAAACTCTTCTTTAAACATTTAAGCAATATAATCAGCAATAATTACACATAACGTATTGAATATTGTAATTTTATCCAATGGCAGTCATTTATCGCGATCCTTGTTTTCTAATGGAGGTTATTATGAGGATAATTTAATTATACTGGATTTGTTTCATTTACTTGTAGTGAGTCCCCTTTTTTTTCAAAGCCGACACTATCTTGATTAACAGAGTTTACGTGACCAACTTATCAAGCGCCTCACAAAGCAAACGGTTAAAATTTACTCAATTTAATAATGCGTTGTTTGCGAATGTTGGTCGAGCGAATTTGGCTCGGTGATTTATTTGAGGTGAAGTTGGAAAGTTGCCCGGAGCGACGAGGCTGTCTTGCTCACCCTTTCGTATTTATACGCGTCCAGTGGAACGTAAGCCTTATTTATTTGGAATGAAAACGTCAATAACACAAAGCGGCAATTTTACGGTTGATTTTTTATTTAGTGGCATTTAAATAACGATCGCCTCGTAACGATCACTCATTTGAATGGATTTGGAATCTTTAAACGACTAACGTTTTTTTGTAGTCTTTCTTTGATTTTATTTATTATTAAATAATTAAATACTTTCATAATTAAAAACATTTCCAACACAATTCCTATCAATATTCAAGTTTGATACTTTTTAGCTTCTCTCATGCCTGTCTAACTATTTTTGTAGCTGTTGGAAAAAAAATCACTAATGAGTTAAGCTCGTCTTTGAACATTTTGTATTGAAGTTTATTTTTAATAAAAATACAGTGTACACTAAAGAACAAAGAATAAAGATACTTTTAAATAACAGTGTTCTTAAATTTAAAAAAAGATACAATAGAATTTGAAGTTCACAAAAACACGAAGTCGTCATCAGATTTTTGTAAGTTACTTTGTGTGTCCTGAACAAACTTTATTTTGTATTTCCAGTATTGCATTGCGAGGATGTTGCGCTTCAAGCGCGATTACATCTAATTTTAAATACAAATCCAATTTCCGAAACAACTTTCTCGGTGAAGTCATTAAGAGCCTTAATATATGATAATTGATCACTGGCTGCTCTATTCTACACCCTAATGACTTTGTAAACTATTTATTACTGACCGAACACTCGGCTTCATTAGGATGCTCTGCTTACTATACATTTATTTGGAACGAACTTGGAGGAAATTTAATTACATATTTTCACGATTTCGACAAGTTTGTTGTAATTTATTATAATGTAATATCAATAATGTTATTTAAATCAACAAATTTTCTTACATGTAATATATATTAAAAGACTCGTAGTGCTATTTTTGAGACTAGAAAGTTTGGACAGAGAACTCTTGGATTTTTTTATTAAGCTTCATAAGTTTAAGTTGTCCGAAAGATTGAGATATTTGTATCTGACACTAACCACTAAGTAGGTACCGATCGTAAAATGTGTTTCCATGTAAGGCGTATCCAATATAATATTAACAATCTAAATAATAAATTCGAGTGATTGCAAATAAAATTAACCACACACAATATTCCGTTTCAAGCGCACTGAAGCTTTTGCGAGAAAAAAAAAGCATGTCCAGCTGAATGAATAAATAAGTAGAAGGGTTTTTTACGATTTGCGAATAAATCGACGAGAATTAATCAAGTTCTTGTTTTTTCTTTAGGGTAAAGAAAATTCGGGCGGATGCAAACAAAGCGCCCCGCGGGGCGGATTATGTTACGTTGTGCGGAACTCAAAACCTCGTGTTTTCTTAGGTTGGATGTGAATGTGCGCACACAGACATTATGTATTGTCTTCTGTATTATTCAACGTTTCTAGCCACTTTACGTTGCTACATAATCCTTTTGCTTTAATACACAAAGCTTATCAACCTAATTTTTTTCGGTGCGGGATGACTATATGAACATTTTTTTTAATACAGTAGTTGAAAAAAGCTTCTAAAGACTGAAGTCGTCGTGGCCTAAAGGATAAGACGTCCGGTGCATTCGTATCTAGCGATGCACCGGTGTTCGAATCCCGCAGGCGGGTACCAATTTTTGTAATGAACTACGCTTCCACGGTGATGGAATAACATTGTATAATAAAATCAAACTCGCAAAATTTTAGTAGGTAGGAGTTAGGTAGGACCTCTTGTTAGTCCGCACTAGCGGGTACCACCATCCTGCTTATTTCTGCCGTGAAGCAGTAATGCGTTTCGGTTTGAAGGGAGGGGCAACCGTTGTAACTAATCTGAGACCTTAGAACTCATATCTTAAGGTGGGTGGCGGTAACTACGTTGTAGATGTCTATGGGCCCCAGTAACCACTTAACACCAGGTGGGCTGAGAGCTCGTCCACCCACCCAAGCAATAAATGAATATAAAATCTGGACTGGATTGTCAGACATCAAGCCACGCAATAATATTGAAAAAAAAAAAAACATCATACTTTCCTTTCTGTAACTAGTTTCAAAATGAACAGTTAGGACAAAAAAATTCAAATAAATTAAAAAAAATGTATGTGTTATCTTAATTGTCATTGGCTAATGACTAAAAAGACATTTTATTTATTAATTCCAGTTATCATTACTATAATGCCATAGTCTATATTTATTATCTCAAAACCCGCCAACGCAGTAAAGTTCCTTATCAATATTTGGAGCGTGTTCACACACTGCCTTTTTAGATACTTTTTTTTGGTAAATATGGGCAAACGAAGGTGTCGGTCCATATCTGACAAATTAGTATCTACGAACAGTATTTGCTTTCTATTAAAGGTTTTTACCTCGCATCTGTGCGTTATTTTTTTGGTAAAAATTATTATTGCTTCTGGTAAAAAATCGGTCTGCTTATTTATCACAAGATTGAAATTTTAAAATGATATTTTGTTCCTATATTCGAGTAGCTCATGGCCCATTTAACGTTTTTGGCTACTAGGGCCCAATGAAATCGCAATGTAAGTGTTATCAAGCATATTAAGTTATGAAGTCGATGTTTGAATTATACAACTCCCGTCTAACATTTCACACCAAGACTACTGGTGTTTGGAATTTGGATATAGGCCGCGAGCTCGCCTTCTTCGTCTGTTCCAGCGAAAAATGAAAAATTATCTATTTGAAGTCCGATTATTTCTGACGCTAGTTATACAAAATAGAATTTCCGAAAATTTATGTCGTATTCGTGCGTTTTAATTTATCCACAATTTTTTTTTAAACTATCAGATTAGCAAATTTATTTCGACATTTTTCCGAATGATATGATAGTTTTCGAATAAATTGTTCGATTTAAAAAAGCCGCACGCCAACCTATATAACCCTGAGAATTTGTCGAGACAAGTCATTTAGCATAACAAATTGGTTTTATGATATTATCGACGTTGATTTATATGATATATTCTGATTTAGCATAAATCTGCGGGTCAATGGTGCGACATGATTAATTCTCTTAATTGCGAACAATCATAAATATTTAAATTAAATAAAGCCATGCATTAATTTACACGCAAGTGCGCTTGTTATTAATTAATTTATTGAAAACATAGTTATTGTTGAGCTGCACTATGTTATAATATTACTAGCGTTTACTCGTAAACGATACATGTCTATCTTTTTTTATCATAAAACAAAAATATGAAACAGATTTCGTTCAAGAGATTTCCTCAATATCTGTCATCTTATGTTGTTCAGATTTTAATTAACTTTTTTTTTAACTTATCTCCAGAAGTAATATAATCTGAGGTTATTTTTGTGGGTTCTTGATATTATATGCTATCACCAAATACGCTCTTCGAAAGATATTTTAAAAGAGTTTTAAGACAGTAAAAGACATATATCAAGAGGTAGCTCTGTAAAAAAAACAAGAAACGCATTTCACATTTTCTTGGTCACGAGCATTGAGTCACGAGTGAATTTCTAGATGCGATCCCTGTCTGGGGTTGTTAGTACATCAACGTGAGTTAAAAAGCGTACGCATAAAAGTAGCAGTATCCTGTAAAAATAAAAACTTGAAATATCAAATAAGACTTTCGTGACATTCTCAAATAAAATAAAAATGGTAGCTCTAAAACAGTAATCCAAATGCTGTGCGTGTTTTCTTTCAATAACGAATTTCCAAATATTTATTTATAAACTGTTTTGTATAGGGAACAATCCGAAAAAGTGACTATTTTGCGACTTCGTCAATTGCATAATTTTATTAATAGCTTAGACATACGAAAAACTATTTATAACATCGTCGATTGTCTTAGTTTCATCGCACATGGTCATGCAAACTGTAAAACGGTATTAAAACAAAGTTTTTAAGGCTTCATGAATAACATGATACTATTTTTTAGGTTACACGGGAGAGCAGTGTGAGCTTGAGTATAATGAATGTGAGTCGTCGCCGTGTGGGAACGGGGGTACTTGTACCGACAGAGTTGGAGGCTTTGAGTGCACTTGCGGGCGTGGATACACAGGGAACACGTGCCAGCTTAAGGTAATTCAAATTATATTTAACAAATTCCGCTATTTGAATACATTCTTTGCACATATATTATCATGTTTCATCATGTTTTCTTTTTTTTTTCAACCTACCTATTCGCTGGTAACCTATGATGCTATTCCAGCTACGCCCGGATGTGTAGGTGAGCTCACGGGCTCAACCGTAAAGAATTTGCTAACACTAGCCTTGGCAAGAGCAGTGCTTCGCAGAATCTAGCACCGGATCGGAATCGCGACCCACTGAGAAAATCTGGCGAGAAACTCAGTGGGCTGTTTCTATGGGTTAGTTCGCTCGTCGTAATCGACGAGTTTGATGAAGCCGGTGACCCATTTACTCCTAGCAAAAAATTCGTTTTGAAGAAGCTTCTGTCTTTTTGATAAATAACCGACTCGCAAACGACATCACAACATAGAGGTTCTGTTCGTGTATTTTAAATGACAAAAATGTGCCTAGGTCGATCTGTGTTCGCCGAATCCTTGTTCGGAAAGCCGTTACTGCGTGGACCGTGGCAACACGTATACTTGCGAGTGTCCTCATGGCTACATAGGCGAGGAGTGCGACATCCTCGCCGGCTCCGTCACTGCTCCGGACGGCTATCCGAGGCGAAACGTACGTTTTTATATTCAATTGAAACTTAAACCAATTAAAATGAGATTTTACTTAGTGTTGATCGCTTAAAATCAAATTTAGAACTTTTTTGCCATTAGTAAAAAGCATATAGGTATTGCAATTGTAGATTATCAGGTAACTGAATTGTATTTACGAAGATAACGGTTAGAAATTCATATTATTTGTATGTGTCTTTACATATTAATTATGGAAAATTAATTATTTTATGGAAAACAAAAAAAAAAATCGTGTATGCGAGTTACAACTCGTAAATGTTGTTAAATCTTTTATTATGATACTGATTACCTTAACATTTGACAAAGTTTTATAGTATTTTCTTAAAATTAAGTCACTAATCTCGTCGAAAGCATATATATAATTTTGAAATCGCAAATTTACACAGCTTAGTACTTGTTCAATATAGAAGCAAAGATTTACCTAAGTACTTCAATAATATGATTGATGCGTTTTCTTACTTACATAATAGGTAAGTTTAATAGGAAATATTATAATATTATATCTATTGCATACACTTGTTGCAACTAGTTAAGAGCGTGTTGTTTTCTACCTATACTGATAGCCTTAAGAGGCTATTTCAGCTTCGTCCTACTGTATAGGTGAGCTCGCGGAGCTCAAGCCGGGAGTGTTGCTAACACTGAACCTAGCAAGAGCAATGCTTCACGGAATCTACCACCGGATCGCAAACGCGACCCACTGAGAAGATCCGGCGGGAAACTCAGTGAGCTGTGTCTATGGATTAATTTACTCGTCGAGCCCTTCGTCGCAAGCGACGGGTTCGGTGAGGATGGTGACCGGGTGTATTCAAATTTTTAAAGCTACATACGTACTGTTTCATTTCAGCCCTGCGATAACTTCCCATGTGCTCACGGCGGCACTTGTTGGAGTGCGGCCGGTTCATTTTATTGTTCGTGTCGACCTGGATATACCGGAAAACTATGCGAAGGTGAAAAATATAATTGTTGTTGTTGAATGTTGTGCAACGTTATTTGAACCTTGTCGAGTGAAAGTGCTTGCTGCTATGCATCTCGTGTTAAGTGATAACTGGAGCTCATAAATACCTATCATGATTTGAATGCCGTCACCCACATTGAGACATGAGGTCTGTTAATTAGCTTAGATTAGGTACCTAAATTGTTTTATAATTTATTAGTGTTCGCCCAGTAATTTAAATTCGACAATAATCACTGATTTCAATATTTAGATACATTTTATGTATTACGTTTTTTTCTTTTGTTTTTGTCATAGTGAAGGGAAAAAAATCCACTTAATGGTTGTCATTTTTCCTAATATGTATAAATAACCACTAAAAAGGTCGTTTTATAGCGCGTAGCATCTATCAATTATGTACAAACAATATATGACAAAGTATTTAATAGAGGCCTGAATCTCGCTAACGGCATTTTCAAGATGATTTTGCATATAATAACATACAAGTTCCGAACCGTTGTTCGGTTCAGACCGTCGTCTATCAGCACACCCAGCATTTCACCCGCTCGGCTTAAGGACTTTTCTTCGTCGTTAAACTCCAAATTTCACAAATAGAAAAAAAAATAGTACTTAACTGCTATACTAATAAATTATTTTATTAGACAAAGCTCGATATACATTTCGTAGTAAAACACAGAGGGTTGTATTTCAGAAGATTTCATCCTCGAATCAGTAATTCGTGGCGAGACGGTCGACTCGGAGCAGCGAGGCGGGGGTTCCGTACGTGAAGTTAGGATGCCTCTCGGCCTATATCACGATCGTCTGCACAATGTGTACATAGCGGCCGGCACGCTGGGAGCGGCTATAGCTATTGTTGGTGTTGTTGTAAGTAGATATACATAATTTAGATAAATTAGCATACTTTAGCTGATTTCTCAGAATGAGGAATTCTTTATTTACTAATGGTCCCGCAGTAGTCGAAATTCGACTATGATAAAATTATTAATTGAAATTATAAGTTTGAACATTATTATGGTTCTATTGTCAAAGACTATTTTATTTCTATAGTGACAGATTTCGCCAAGAAAGTTAAACAATATTAACTTATTCTCAATTTGACTACAGACTTTAAGCAATAACAAAAGTTTGACAATAAGCAAAGACTGTGTGTGTGTGTCAAATATATGGTAGTGTGTGTAATGTTTTCTTTATTGATTTAATATATTTTAATGCATAAATTAAAAAAAAATTAGCATTCTGCACTTCTTTTCTATATTATCTATAAGTGTGGGAAATTTCATAATCCTCCGTCCACGCAATTTTCGTAAAAAGGGGTACAAAGTTTTTGCTTCACGTATTAATATATAGATTAAAAAACATGTGTTTGACAAACTTAATACATAAAAAAACAGCAGTTGACCTAACGTCTCATCATAATATTAGCCGGAACACGTTCACTATTGAATTTGCCAAAACTAACTGACGACTCACCTGGTTAGTAGCAAAGCCAAGCCCACGCCTCCGATTCTCAATTAGGATGACGTCAGACATCCGCCAGCCGTAAAATTATAACCCAAAATTCAAATTTTCGAATTAACATTTCTAAATGTTTTACCAACGCTAGTTAGTTTAAGAGTATACAAAAAAGCTTCGACTAATTTAATATATTCGTGTGATTTTTACTTCGGAGCATGAATCTAAAATTTCGAATTCATTCACGGCGTACTTGATAGTATTTAGTTTCTTTTGAAGTTCATGTTTTTTTTAATATTTTTTTTTTTATATTACCCTAGTATGTAGACGAGCATACAGCACATCTGATTGGTTACCGTCGCCCATGGACTTCAGCAATGGCAGGGGCAGAGCCAAGTCGCTGCCTACAATACTATACTATCCATTCTATCTATAGAAGTTATAACATTTTTACAACGAATGGATAATATAAAATCCCCTTATAAGGGGAACTCTGGAAGTAACGCCAGTGACAGAGGAAACAAAGTGTGGAAGATTATCGTGCTATGGGCATGCTCTGCAAAAAAGATGATCATATGGCCAAACAGACCCTGGGTATGAAATTAGACGGTAATTAATATGAGGAGGGGGCATCCTAAAAATACTTGAATGGAATGTGAGAAGGATATGCGAGATAAGGGTGCTGAGAGAATTTATGATAGGCCTGAATGACAGAACTGAAGAAGAATAATGGAACATAGACCAGCAACTTTTGTTATTATTCCCTGTCTGTCTGTCTGTTTGTTTCTTTGTTCGCGCACATCTCCAGAGCTACAGAATTGATTTTCACACAGTTTTCACGGGTACACCGGGATTAATATGGAATGATACAGGCTTTGTTTCATTAAAATCGGAAATTGAAAGAAAAGTAATTGTCTATTAAAGACTTTAGGAGTTTACTTTTGTATGAGTCCTCGCAGAAAGCTACTATTGTAATAAATTAAATTTTAATGTGCAATCTGCACTGACCAAGGCGTTGAGAAAAGTGATTGGAAGGATTTAGACTACATTATTTCATATTGCTTGTCATTTGTTATATGAATGCGTAATACAGACTTTAATATAATAAATATTCAAGGAAAAGTTGACAACCTTGTTAATAGGCTTCTAAATATTATTATTCCTTATTAATTAAAAATGTAAATTGACTCTAATGTGAAACGGATACTGTATAGCTTCTAAGATTACATTAATATTAATGATATCATCCACACAATTTCCGCCAAAAATCTCAAGGTCTATAAAAAATATGTTATTTTTTTTAAATGACGATATTTTCCTGGTTTACAGGTAACTGCTTGTCATTGCCGTGTGAACAAGACTTACTCTCGTCTGTTGTCTCGTCTGTCCCGGGTCACGGAGCCGGGGCCTCCGCATCACTGGCTGCAAGACAAGCGCACCCCTCTCGCTCCCGCTTCATACCCCCCTCCCTCCGCAGGTCTGGACTCCGCTGACATGTACTACACGTTGGATTTCAGTGACAGCCAGAGCTCACCTCTCATTCAATAGCAATCGTTCTGGAACTGCTCCGATGGGGAACGGTTCAAAATACAGTTTTGAATGGCTCTGCCTCTGTTGTAGACATGCTTATGATGGGCTCCGATCAATCGCGCATTGTTCGATCCAGTTTTGAATTTAATATTAATTCACTGATATCTGTAGCATTTTAACCGACTTCAAAAAAGGAGGAGGTTCTCAATTCGATTGTATGTTTTATTTTTTCCTTTTTGAAATAGGTTTTTGTTAAAGCATGTCTATTTACAATTATGTTTCAAACGTAAAGTTCTTAATTTTTATTCAATTATTATTAAATAGATTAAATAAATAAAAAAGCAATCCTTTTTAAATTTGCCTTTAATCAATAGGATTTAACAAATATTCTGAGAAGTTTTTCTTAATTTTTACTATGATAAATTGAAAAGAAACATCATGCTATAATTAGTTTTATTGTTTTTAATATCAACCATAGACTATAGCAGATTGTCACGATGAAAAAAACGCAAATTATCTTTTGTTTTGTTCTAAATTTTAATGTTGCGTGGGAGCTGTAGGAAGTTTGATAAATAATGTTGGGCCATTATAAACGACCTCGCGAAATATACGCACTACTAGGCACTTTGTTGTTTGTTCTTAGAAAATTTAATTGCGGTGTGTCGTAATGTAATTTAAATAATTTGTAAATAGCTGACGTATGTTTTTTTTTGTTTTTCGCACTAGGCACGAACGTGATCACGGTTTACCGAGTATTAAGCGATTACCGGAACAAATAGCAATCACTTAGGAACATGATATCTAAAACTTATTTGTACATGTCATGATTAGATTTATGTTTAACGCGATGGATGACTTAATTTTAGAGTAATACCATCAGGAACTATAGATTACTATTAAGTTATTAGATGGCACTCCAGAGAACTAAGTGCCCTCCTGGCTGAGCCGTTGCTCGCCCACCTGTCCTGGTGAAACTGGAAAGATCTCAATCAAATCTTTCAATCATAAAAAAAAGAATTAAGTCACATTAACTTATTTACGTATACATTTTTAAGCCCAGCAATGTAGTTTATTGTCAGAAATATAGCGTAATAATCTTATCGATAATTATAAGGTGAGTTATGACTCCGTGCGGGTAGGCTCTAGCATCCTGCATACTTCTGTCGCGAAGAATACATTTTTAAATTGATATAACGAAAACAAGATGAAAAAAGCACAAAAAATGGCTTTCTTATAATACTTATTACGTTTTGTGAGAGTCTGCTAGATGATTAAGCAATTTATCAAAATTTTGATATAGTTATTAAAGTTTTAGAATGTGCAAAATATTTTTTAATATAACCTTTTTATCCTTTTATGAAAATACTTATGATTTAATGTGTTCTCGTGTAGCCGTCTACCACGTGATCTTCATTCTCTGTTTACGCAAATTGTAAAGAAATTACAGATATTATAAATTGGATGAAATAAACATGTCATTAAATTGTAAATACTTTTAATCATGTACTTCGATATAAAATGATTTTTATTCAATTTTTTTCTGTATTCTATTAGGTATATGGCAGAAGAAAACGTATTTTAATCGCCTTCAGTATCCATCTTGTTGTTGTTGTTGTTATACTGCTTGAAATGATGTTAGTATAGTTTTATGTAACTAGCACAAAAAATTAAAGTGCGGCTTATGTTATCTTAGGATTTGACTGATCTTGATGGTAGAAGATTTCTGTAAATCTCTAGAAATTCTAGTTCGCTTCTGTGTATGTGTGTGTTAGTAAAACTAGTATTTTCGTCAATATTGCCATCATGTTAATATTTTTCATACTTTTTCTTAGTAGTTGTAATTAAAATTAAAAGGTGTGGTATAATTAAAACACCTCAAAAACTTATTCTAGATAATTAGAAAGGTGATCCGTATGTTCTATGTTTACTTTGACACACGCTATAAAATTATATCTAATATTAGTACATACTTATTAATGGGATTTTTTTATTAAAACTGAATTTTCGCCAAACTTTACTTTGTTTCACTGTTTGACTGCCAGGTTATGCAAATTATAAAAAGAAAACGCTTTTTCCAAACCAAAATTATCTGGATGACAAAGCAATTTTTTAAGCCTTTAAAACTTCCGCTTATTTCTAGTTTTTATGTATAGATATTGTATAATATCTGTTCTTTGTTAAAAGAAAGACATTACTCGTATAAATAAATATAAAACTGTGTGATGTTTTATTAAAAATATTTTTTCAATGGTTCAATGTCAAATGTCGGATCGGTTTCGTATTATATAAAAACTTAATTAAATCAACGAAATAATTAAAATATTATTATATATGTTCACAACGAAAATCAAAGTCTGGTTGTTTTGAAGAAAAAAACATTTTATTTAGATTATAAACTTTGATAAAAATAATTATATTAATAATATTTTATGACAACTTACAAATATTCATATAAAAGAATAACGTAACATCTATTTTATTTAAAACTTAAGTACAGTAGACATTTATTGACGAATATGTGCTACCACTTTCTGGTTGCCTTTCAACTGTGACTACGTGTCAAGAGTGCGTTGTGTGCCGCAATGTCAACCTGACGCCCCCCCCCCCTCCCTTCTCCATATTACCGAACATCCTACAATAACATGCAGTATTCATTTCAATAATTACACAAATATTATACTCTCATTTAAACATTGCACAACCATTAAAGGGGCTCGGCTGGCGACACGACAAGCAACGCAGCCATTAATTCACAACGCCTGATTTACGTATTATTGCTACTGACATTTGTGACTTATGACGAGATTCTGAATCACGATCTAACATCATTGTAAGTATACATTAAAGCTGCAATTTATGATAAGTATATAAATAAATACAATTATTGGAATAAGTTTAAGTAGGTAAAACAATGTTAGAGTCCGCCCAACTAGTAGCTAACGCAGACTTTGAGCAACGAATGCTTATAAAATACATGTAAAAGAAATAATAATATTAAAGAAATATAAAATTGTGGATACAAATTAACAAGTGTACACGAGCCAAATAATGGAAGAAAGGACATCGAAGGCGACGAACAGACGCCGCCAGACGAGTCGCGACAAAATAAAATAACACAAAACAAACACATTACATACAAATACGTTGTATATCGATAACATGATCTTAATTTTAAAATTCGATGCATCATACCTCAAGTCACATTAAAAACTAATATAAAATTATATACTAAAGTCATTAAGTATTCTAAACTATGTCATAATATGGCAGTTAAACAAACCGTCTGCACTAGGCACGTTTGTGATTACACCTGGCGTTTATCTGCGACCGAAGAGATTGACAAATACGAGTATAATACATTACTGAAGTGTGTGAGGGATATCGTATCGGTGGAAGAATATTAAAATATTTCATTCTATTATATATTTCAATTTTAAAAACGATGTGGTATTTATTCATCAAATTACGGTGTTTCTAATGAAACTAATATTTTTGTTGTAGATTACTCTTAAGATAAACTAGACAAACATGTCTGTTTGATATGAAACCTTACGTGTAAATAAGTCTTGGACACAAATATTATAAAACTAAAATGTTGTCATGGCCAGATAACCTAATTTTTCGAAATCATTTAAAATAACAATCTAATATCGATTAAAACTTAAAATTATTCACAAACCATTCCCGTGGGTAATAATGTTCAGATGGACAAGTTTTGTGACTAATTACATATGACTATGCGATGAAGTATTTGTGGAAAAAATGTGACTGGAAATCGTGTTTTGTGTTCATTGCTCTATTAAATGAGTTGTGTGTTGTGAGTTGTATGCATAGTTTACAGGTCAATGTAGAAAAAAAAGACATATTTTTACCATTCATTTTTTGTAACGTTTTAATTCTTAAAATTGTGTGCGGCGTGCCTTATGCCCACAGGACTTCTGTGGGCTCACGGTAATTACCAGGGATTGGTTATTTAGGTTTTTTTTAAATTTCAATGTAAAATAATAAAAGCAATGAACATTATTCAACTTAAATTTCTAATGTACGTTTTAAAGTACTAAATGATAAAATTGAGCGGGCTTATGAAGCAAACTTAAGCTTACAAAACTTAACAAAGTGGATGGCATTTAATATGACTTAACTCACTTATAATAAAGATTTAATATAATATTATTATGACAAAGGCACTTTATGCTTTAATGATTTGTGACAAGAGTTCCTTATCATCATGGCAAGATTAAAAGGTACCTGTTGAGAGGACAACTAAATTACATCTAATATA
The DNA here is from genome assembly GCF_030267445.1 of Bombyx mandarina. NCBI lineage: Eukaryota > Metazoa > Arthropoda > Insecta > Lepidoptera > Bombycidae > Bombyx > Bombyx mandarina. The sequence goes on along the minus strand of NC_143212.1, from coordinate 8,882,388 downwards.
ATAACCGAGTGAATGGCACACACGTTTAATTCAGCAACGGATCATTCATCATTTACAAGATGATAATTATCATTCAATATACGCAACTTCTGGATACCAAATACGAATTTCATTTGCCACCACCAACAAATTCGATCTCGCTTAATTTCATAAGGCACTATAAAATTATATATATTTACAATTCATTTTATCGTAATGTTATGACGAAGACATTTGTGATGTCGAGTTATTTAAAATTAAGTTAAGATGATGGATCGCTTAAAAGTAAATTTCAATCTGAGATCGACAAACTTATCCCATTATAATAGATTTTCGCATGAGTGCTAAAGGGGAATGTTAAAGTTTTTGAACTAAAGTTCGCATCAATACGTCGGGAGAGTGTTCATTGTATGAAGAAGGCGGCGCGAGGGCTAATGCTCTAAGGGCAGTTCCACAAAGATGATGTCGTAGAGCCGTTCGTCGTCTGTGTTACCTGCCGGCACTACTTCGAGCAGGAACAGATCTTCGTTGCAGTAATACGCGAGCATGTCATCGTCAATTTTGGCCGTAATCCTGAAATGGCAATTTAGCATATTCTAACTTGTGATTTTTGTTGACAATCTTGCTTAATGACTATTAAAAACGTTTTTTTTTTTAAATAATACTCTAAATCATATGCACAAAATGTTATTGTTAATATTGTGCAATATTCCAAAAAAATACGATCGTGAAATTAAATTTCAGATTAATTTACTTTTCGGTCTGGGAAGGGTGATTAAATGTTGGATATTTAATACAAGCAAAATTAATAACCATGTCAATTAAGGGATAATTTGCAAAATATTAAGCGTTGTGTAGTTAGTGGCGCGCCATCGGGACAAGCGGTATATTCCATTAACGCGAGGCGGCCGATGTCTCAATAAATATCAAATAAAACGTATCCGAGGCCAATGGAAACTTACCCTTTCTTGTTCTTTCGATAAAGATTATTAATGGCCGAACTTGAAATTTTGTACTTATTCTCAATCTGAAAATAAGCAAAAATAAGAAATTACAATGGGCCTTCTTTTGAAAAAAGAAAAAAAACCGAGACGTTTCGTCTTTCGTAACGATAAATGAACAGTAACCGTTTAAAAATTTTGAAATTTAGGGATCGTAACGCGATGATCCGTCGCGGGTCCGATGCAGCGGCCGGCCGCGCCTGTGTTAATTACAACATGCAGTTATGATGATCGTGTGTATTGGTATTAGACGGGGGTTATGAAGCGCCACATCGGTTACAGTTACAGCGTGGTCGCCGGCGCGGGCCCGGGCGCGCTCACCGGGCCGGCGCCGGCGACAGGGACGAAGCGTCTCGATTCCATTTCAATTTCTCAACATATCAATAAAACAACGATATTGTATACAGAAACCGAGAAAGCAACGGAAAAGTATCGCTCCCTCGTGTTTGGTGTTAGCGGACATCACCGTGGTTATTAATTCTGGTAATCGAATTATGTGTGTTTGTGAGACTTACCGCATGCATGAGTCCCTGCGTGGTGGGGGGCACCACGTGGAGAGGCGTGTACACGTCCTCCGCGTCTTGCCGCACGTATAGCATCACGCGCTCGCTCAGCGGCGGCGTGGACGTGCGCGCCCGCTTACCCAGTACACCCTCTAGCTCCAACGAGTCCTTGCGGTCATAGGGAGATAACGCACCCACCTCCCGGTATCTACGAGTATAGCGCGACATAAACATTAAGCACTGACAACATTCACTTTTGCGTTCGTGTTCAGAATAATGTTATTGTGTTTATGAAATATTCAAACATTGATAAAGCAATAAATCGAACTATTCTTATGGTAATCGTCCTAAACATTGAAGATATAATTACTCGTAATAGGTTTGAAGTGCGTAAATGATATAATGTTAAATTCATTATAAATAATTCAATTATGTATTCCACGATTTGCCCTCTTACATATTAAATGAGCGTCATAAATTGACCAAGTAACAAAACCTAAATTAATGAAATGAGTACACTGTTTATACTATTTAATTGAATAAAATATTGGCGACGTACCCTGGCGCGTCCGGTGGGAAGTGATTGTGGAATTTAAGCGCAGGCGCTTGAGGCTTTGCCGCGTGCAGGAGGAAGGGTGAGGCACCCTTTAGATGCGCTTCTGCTAATGATGCGTCATCATGTCCATAGAAGCCCTGTATGTCCATTCCGGTCAGTTTCTCGATGTCCTCCGCCGGACTGAATAAAACCGGTGGCTTAGACAAGTCCGCCATCGAATAGAATTCGCTCCGTTCGGTCACCGGGTGGTATATTTCGTCCAGTTTTTTTCTGTTTGTGGCCGACATCTTCCTTTTCGCTGCTCTTCTTTCTTCGTCTCTAGTTTTCCTTTCTGCACCCTGATAGCATTAAATCCGTTTATATTTTTTGTACCGAAATGAAAATATAACAATTTATATTTACAGATATTTTGAAATTAAGTTAGTTCGCTTACCTTGTCACAGAAAACTTTAATTTGACAATATCCCCTGTGATAAACTTGTGTGTCTCGCGGGTCTTCGAAAGTGTCAATTTGAATATGTAATGGAAGACCCTAAAATAAAAAATAAAAAAATTTTAGCAAACGAATCACGCAACACTTTTCCCACGCGTGTATTTTTATTTAATCGGTGTCTCGTCACCACTTTCGTCAAATTAGTCGTATCCATTGCTCAGATAGAAAGAAGGTTAGGACTAATTGACCAATTACAGGTACATAAATGCTCTCACGCTATTCGTGCCATACATAGTCTTATAGGCAAATTGTTTGTTTTTTGGTCAAGCGATTTCACGCTTAAAATCTGCACTTATCTGAGAATCATAACAAAAAAAAAACACTTTTTGATAAACGTTCAAAAGGGATAATTACAACAGATTTACGAATAGGGAAAAAAATATGCACGTGTCTGAATCGAATCGCGGTAAAATGTTTTAATTGCGTTGATTCGAGGTCAGCGCGGTTGCGGCTCTCCGTCCCCAGAAGGTTTGCGAGACTAGACAGGCTGATAGGAAGCTCATGAGTGGCTTTCGTCTTAGGACATAAGGTATAGTTTGAATCTCAGTGCATTATTAGCACTCATAAATACGACAAATTATATTTTTACGTTGCTTTCTTGCTAATATTACTCGTAGTGTATGTAGGCCATAATGTGGATGTCTTTTAAAATACAATGCTTACAACCTGTATATCATAATATTGATTCAGAATTCGGTCGGACGACCTGGAAGTAGTAATAATTATTCTAAAGGCCGAGGTCAGATAATATAATCTTTAATTAAATAATCGAAAAGTAGATAGTCTCTAAGATCTCTTGATCATGAATCATTCAAACGTAGTCTGATCAAAACGCTAACCGGCCCATTCAAAGCGGATCCCTTTTTCTCACTACGATACATTCAGATAGCGGTAACATATATATCAACGCTGCGATAACTTTAATTAACATTTCGCAATAACAACAACAAAAGTATAGAGTTAAAGACCAGCGGGCCGTTATCGATTCCCACGCTCATTAAACGTGTTATTTAACGATACTATAATCAATTTACATAATAGAAGTTGAAGATGAGCACACTGAGACACAATGTTAAATCTGTTAAGTATGTAATTAATTGATCCAGTCCTTTTCCTTAACTTGATTATGGCGATAAGAAGCAATGCTAATTAACACTTATACATATACCTACACAAGTTGTTTTTCTCAACATATTCTAGTTTAAAAATATTTTGCGTAAACAAATTTAACGAATGTATGATTCAGAATCGACTACCGGTATCTGTTTATCGTTTCTTTTACTGTAAACTTCGTACGAAGGTAATATGGCCGCATTACAACACTCTCATTCTCATCTTTATAAGCTCTTTATTTGTTTTTTGTTTTTAAAATAATTTATACAAACCTTAACGCCTTTTTGACTGCTGAAGTCTGTACTTAAACATTGCACTGCAATGTTGATCTGAAATAGAAAATACAATGAATATTGTTTGATAACTAAATGAAACTAATATTTATTCATAATTTTATAAAGTAACTAGCTGACCCGGCAGACTTCGTAGTGCCTCAATCGATAAATAAAAGACCTAAACTTTATTTAATTCCAATTTTCATATTTATTTTAAACTTTTAAACCTTCCCTGGACTTCCACAAATAATTGAAGACTAAAATTAGCCAAATCGGTCCAGCCGTTCTCGAGTTTGAGCGAGACTAACGAACAGCAATTCATTTTTATATATATAGATATTACATTATATAGCAGTTAAAGTGAAGGAATATGAACAGGATGCGGCTATTGTTTGGATAGATGGGTAAACAAGAAGGTCTACCTAGTATAAGAGGATACGAATGTCAACGAATGCTTAGGAGTGAAACTCGTCAAATCTGAACATCTGAACGCATGACAGTATCGCAGTAGAGATTGATAGAATGTTATGGACTATCAGCACAGGCTCCGAATACGTATATATATACCATATCGGCAGTTGAAATTGTTTTCTCTTTTTTTTTAATAATAAAATATTTCGTATCCATAAAGAAACCTATTAGATTGACATTTGAGATTTTATAGCATTATAAAATAGAACCAGAACTTGTCGATTATAATTTGGTGTAGTCATCACTTTATGTTTATTAATTTTCGCAGTGATCGAAATTTGTTCATAAAGTTTAGGAGACATCTCAAGGTTTAAATTAATTTAATGTACATAAGTATAAAAAATCCCTTAAGTTTTAATATTGATACTTTTTTTTTGTAAAGGGGGAATATAGGAAAATGAATGATTTCCAATTTTATTATGGCTAGCCCTAATAAACTCTCAATATCTACAAAGCAAAAAAAAAACACGAATGGAAATCGGTTGGTGAACAGAGAACAAAAAAGTAGTTTACTATTTTGTCTTTAGCGATCAGGTAAAATGCAACAACAATACAACTGAAGAATGTTTACGTCTTTAGGCAATGTTATATAAGAACAGGCGTTTCTCGGGGACACTCATTACAGCGCAGAGCACTTGCATTTAAATGAGAGGACTCGCGTTTTTAGCCGCCGCCATCGAGACCGCCACCGATCACTGTCTGTACGCATATTACCTGTCGCAAACGACTCGCATCCGCTACAATTTCACTAGCTAACAATAAATAATTACGGATATGGATAGCTGACCAGTAGCTAACTGCGAGAACCGGACCATTTTACAGCAAAAAAATTACCGAAGCAAAAAGCCGACTCTAAACTTTGTAACGATTCCAATTAAGCTACCATTTCAAGGTTAATTTTCGCCATCAATTTTATGATCAGATACAAAATTAAGATTTGTCGTAGAGGACGATTTAGGAGTTACTACCTAAGTAATATTTATTAGCATATTGTGTGAATTTCTTCGCAAGGCCGTCAATAAATATTGATATTAAAATGCCACTTGCCAACCTGCATTACATTATGGAAGGAGATTTTTTTTTGTAAGTACCTACTACTACTGCATAATTTTATATAAGCAATTAAAACACTCTTGTTTTGTTTATGTTAATATAATGAGTGTTCACGTCTCGGTAGCTGGCTCCCGATTGCACCGCCGCCGGACGATCGATATTTTTTGTTCCATTTGGCAAAGCCAATCGACTAAATAAGGTTTCAGAGTTCGATTTAATTACACTTTAATAAGCGTAATAAAATCATGATCTGCATTTAAATTTTTGCAAGATAATGAGCACAATGCATGACAACGGTTATCGTCCTCATACGGTGAGCGCATATTTTCGTCGTCCAAGACAAAAAAAAAACTTTGCCCGTATTTATGATGCTGTTTCCTTAAATTGGACATTGCTTCTCTTTTTCCGCAGATTCATTTTTTTTATATAAAATACTGTTACTTATTTTGAAATTAGTTAATAAAATTATGTTCTAATCAATCGTATAATTGAATTACTAACCTTTGCAGCACTCTCCAATGGATTCCAGTATACTGCGATGGCGTTGTGAGCGACCTCCTCGATACAACCCGCTAAACCGATGCTGTTCTTAGTGTCTGTAAAATATCAAATTTCAGGGTTAATTTAAAATAAACGCAAATTCCGATTAAGATCATCAGTATACAGTACGTCATAGTCGTGCCGCGACGGATATTTATTTGCTGGGCGTGAATAATTACTAGATTATATCAGGCAATGGACGATTGCAATGTTTCTACATCAGCCCTTCCTACATTGAGTCTTGTAAACCTATAATTAGTACATTTTCATTCCGTTACACTGGCGTGTTGCAACTATAAGGACTTATCTACCCACACTAGGTAAATTCACCGCAAATCATACTTCGAAAGCAATTCATTTATTACTTGATAAGTTTGCTGGTCCCATAAATAATGCGCTTAAGTAATTTAATACGTTTCCGCTTTATTTGTAAACAAGGACGAGAAGCGAACGGTTCCACTTATGTATATTCAATAATCATTCTCAAATGCTTTCCGGAAATTGGAGCACACTAGAAACTAGTTGTATCATTCCATTAATGTTACTGAACTTGTTTTTTTTATTATTTATTTTTTTATATTTATTACTGTAAGCTTTCGTTGTGAACATATGTAATATATTTTATTCAGAACAAAGAAATTATGAAATTAGCACGGAACCCTGACAACTTTTAAATTTTACAACTTATAGGTGACACATCCGAAAGCGTAGGTTTTCCTGTCAGCGTAAATAACGTTGGCGTAATTTAGAGCAGTGGGACTGCATTAGCCGACAGGCATGGGAGTTTGTTAGTAATGTCTGCGTGTCTTGTATCGGGATAGTGCGTGGGTCGTGGGCTATCACTGACGCAGCGATCGGTGAGGCGTTGTGCCTCGGCCGCTGATGTGTTTATGAGCGAGGTACCACCGCCTGCCCTCGACGGGCCTACGTACTGTATCTAACAAATTCCAGAAAAACTCAATTGTTACACGTGATTTATCAAATAAATGTTCAATTGAACTTGATGTTTTAACTGTTTTTTTATATCCAGCATCACTAAATAGTTTAAAACAAGGTCGCTTTCTCTGTCCCTATATCTGTCTGTCCCTATGTATGCTTAAATCTTTAAAACGTTCTCGTTTTTTTTAATAGATAGAGTGATTGAAGAGGAAGGTTTATATGTATAATAACATCCATTAAATAGTGGAGAAATCAATAATAAATTACAGTTTCCGAAGCGAAGCGAGGGCGGGTCGCTAGTTCAAAATAAATGTTTTCTAAAGTAAGTTGTGAGCTTTTCTTGAAACTCACAAACAATCAAACAAAACAATGAAGTGAACAAACAATGAATGAACAAATGAAGTGTGATCGTTAGTAGACTGTCAAAATAAATAAACATGCTTAAGATAATTTGTTGCAAGGAACAGACACACGATATGCGAAGACATGGAAGTAATCGGATATAGTATTGTGCAGAGCCGCAGTGCGTTGCGGCACTGTCCCCCTGTCCTCCTGAGCCCCGCCGCGCCGCTTTCACACGCCTGCGCACAGGTGTCCGGTATCGCCCTTGGCGATGCTCCTAAGTTCGTTACGACTATGTATAATTTGCTTACTAATAAAAAAAAAATCATAATATGTTATATGAAATAAGAGCATAATATTTTAATACTTGTGGGTACTGTGAGTCCGCACCGGTAGCTACCACAATCTTGCCAGTTGTCGCAAAGCAATAAAGTGATCAGGTTCAATGGTGAGACAACCATTAGACGATACATTTGAGACTTTAATCTCATGTCTTAAGGAGAATAGCAGCAGTGACGTTATAATGTTAACAGGCTAGAGTAATCACGTAACACAAGACGGACCTTGCCTAAAAACGAATTTGTTCTTGAATCATACTAATTTAAACTAACTGATGATTAATTAAACAAATTAATGCTATAAAATAGTAGACAGTGAAACTCGTCTCCTCGGTTCTTTTCGAATATATATTTTCACAAATTTTTAGGCTGTATCTAGTAAGATAATAATGAGTAATTTAATTAAGTAGTACACGCTCGATTCGACCTTCATAATAGCTTAACTGTATTGTCGAGTCCAAAACAAATCTAACACACAACTAAAATTTATTACATTGTTTAAAACTTACATTATTACTGAATTCCTTTATTTGTGGATATTATTTCATCCTGCATAATAAACTCGACGAATAAAATAAAACATAACTAACATTGAGATTATCTCAAAAACCTTGACATTAAACTTGGCCCAGCCGCGCGAATTAATGGCTTCCATGTTTTTATTTTCCTTGAGATTTAATTTATAGGTAATGCCTGTTGTCGCGTTGTCTCCAATACGAATAATAATCTGGATAAATTCAGATTGTACCTTCGAGACAATATTTAACTTTAACTTTAACAAATTTTTTAACTTTAACTTTTCGACTAAGCAGCAAGAATTTCATCGATGACGCAACTTCTAATCGGTCGACTCCTCACTCAATAAAATAAGCATGAATTTCTCATTTATTTTTACGATTCACTATTAAATCTTTTATATATCTGTATACCTATCAAATTCAGTCGAATCAAACGATTCACATGTAAATATTAGTAAAGATGACTATCGCAAATGAAGGTTTTATGTACCTACGAGTCGAGTAGGTATAATGTGTTGATTTTGCGGAGGTATCGAAAACGTTTATTTTGTAAGTATGTAGAAGCGCAGCAGATGCGCGTGATCGGAGTTATTGTGCAATTAAGATGCTAATGCACGCGATGCGATCACAGATATCGACCGGGTAATTATATCCGAGACCGACTGTACTATGAGATTACATTTATCTCTTCTCTTTCTTTTTGACCTTCCAATAAACTTGCGTGTAGCTATCTCGTAGCTATTTACACCGACTTACAAGCAGCTGTTACGACCGCGTCTAAAGATTTCCCACGAATTTTAATGATTTCCTGTTAACTCAGCATAGAGGTTGGATATCTTTATTATATCGTATTATTTGACTTAACATCCTTAACACTAAGAAGAACTCGGCTTAGTATCTAAAATCTTAAGGTAATGTGTTTTTATCGTTTAAGTTTAAGAGCAAACAAAAATTTAAACGTTTGATGTTTGAAGAAAAAAAAACGATTGATGTGTTTGTAGTTCGTAATCCTAGTGTCGGTGTGAGCTACGTTGGTCATAAGCGTTATTAATGCAAATGCTGTAACATAATATATACGATACAATATAATGGTGGGTAGCGGGATGCGTCTCCGCGGCTATCTTGGCTTGCAGTCCGATAATTAGGTCCTGCGTGCCGAGAGGGCGCCGGCCACCTCACGCAACCGCGACGTACTGGCATCCTGCTCTGTCGCCTCAAGCACTACTGTTTTTGTACATTAAATACCGTGTCTTGGATCCTTAGGATCTCGCTACCGTCAGACGTTCGTTGTTACAAAACTTACCGTGTAATTTTATCTAAAATGTTTAATTACGTAAAAATAGCGTATTTAAATATGACTGAAGTTAAACTTACCAGCGTCCAGTATCCTTTGTTTGACAGAGTGCTGCCTCCCGTGCCAGAATTGCCACGCTTTGATTTCGTCTTCTGGTGATTTCTCTTCTCTGAACATCAGCATTACAACGCTCTGTAACAATTAAAATTATGAATATTACGTAATTAAAAATCTTATCTAAGGTACTGCAGTGAAATGCCAACTTCGATTCTTTAGAGCGTAATTGAAAATACATATCTATATATATAAAAATGAATTGGTGTTCGTTAGTCTTGGTAAAACTCGAGAACGGCTGGACTGATTTGGCTAATTTTGGTCTTGAATTATTTGTGGAAGTCCAGAGAAGGTTTAAAAGGTAGATAAATATGAAAATGCTCGGAATTAAATAAAAATAACAATTTTGTTTTTCCTTTGATGTGTCGGACGGATGCCTTTTGTTTGTTTTAAGTTTATTTTATACAAAAGTTTAAGTGTTTTATTTATCGATTGAGGCACTACGAAGTCTGCCGGGTCAGCTAGTTTAAGATATAAATATGTTAAATAAAATCCAATCAAGCAACTGGCAATTATAAAATATATTAATAGAAAGGAAGCAAACTACTGTACATTGACCTTGTTTATGGTAAACTTTTAATGGGGAAAGTACGAAAGGATCGCCCTAGGCATTTCGCGAATAATGCTAAATGCGGTTACTGGCGTGCATTGCTTGGCTATTAAGTTGAACGCTACAATTACATCGTAACTACACAGTAAGCATCTTAATTCTGCACACGTATAAACAATTATAAAAACTCACGTTATATTATCAAACTATTTCCGTTATACAAATAAAAAAAAAAACAATAATTTATGCGTGTAGGACGATTTCTATCGAAGCATTAGAAAATGCTATGAAAAAGATGTGGCTCGTGCAAGGCGTGGTGCCGGCGACACCATGTAGGGCTAACGACGAGAAAGCACCTCTGAGCGCGACTCCGAATGATAGATCGATGCGATCAACGGTCGCCTCGCAAGAAAACGCGCTCAGGAGCAATGCCTTCCCGTTCTGATGAACGAGGACCTTTACTAGAATCTTTTAGTAGTACAAAACATAGTAGCATTCATGTTTGTTTGCGTATCATAACTTCTAATGCATGCATCTTCTCTTGCATGGTTTTCAATGCGGTTTTCACTTCAGAATAGTTAACTGTATGTATATGAATTAAAATGGCATATAATGGCCCTAGGCAGTGTGTAGAAGTTTACAAAAAAAAAAGCGAAGTCTATGTACATATATAAAGGGAGCTTCGAATTCATGGCGGCCAAATTCTTAGTATTATTGAATAATATTTTAACAAATCTGTGCTTTCAAATTAAATTAATTGATAAATTTTGTTTGGTCGTTAGTTTGGTTTTCAAACAACTAAATCTTGAAGGTAAATAAATCATTTTTATGTGACATTTAGCGAAATTTGTAATGATTTGCCAAATGTACAATATTTATACATAGTTGAAAATACATCTAATTAAACGATTTATAATATTTTAGGTTAATACTTGCTAGAAAACTTGTATGCTAAGTGCCAACAAAAAACAGACACGCATCAAAAAAAATCTTTTTTAATATAGTTCAGATATTAATACTGACTATATTCGTATTACTATTGGGCGTTTCTAAACGAAGTATTTCATTGAAAACAGATGAATAATTTGACACGGAATCAGCGAATAATTGAGAAACCGGGACGCGGGCTTTCTCTGGCCCAAACTGAACCGAGCCGCGCGCTAACCGATAGCCCATGTACAAAATTGTAACGGTGTATTCCGCCTCTACTAAACATCCCATAGATTATGATAAATATATAAATATTTACTACGTTACAAGAATTCCACCGTTGTATTTGACGAAATTCATTATACATGACTAACTGTAAACATAGCTATTTATCGTGGCAAAGGTATTCCAACGGTGCCCAACAGTTCTAATTTACGGTGTGATGGCTTTCAATTCACCAATAAAGAATGTTACATAATATCGCCGTTGAATGTATTATCACATTGTTTAATGATTGAACTAGTTGTATAAGTCTTTGTCTATTTGAGCTAATGATTCATAAACACTTGCCTGCTAATTTAGTATAGTTTCAGCCGGTACAGTTTACGTAACTTAGTGTCCGTTCGGCAGTTGCAATTGGTAAGGCAATGTTCGCTATTATTGCACGACAAAGATACATTGTTATAATTGACAATCTTAAACGTTTGAATTATACAATTTATCAAATGCAAACTCGCATTTTGATTTCATTAGCCGCTTTAACTCATTGTTGAATGCATTACAACTAATGTTGTAATTAACGGGTAATAATTTTATCATGTTTCGTGAACAGCAATCGTATAAGTGCAATTCGTGAATAGTAAGTAAAACGTGAAAAATTATAGATATGTAATTTCGTTTTAAAAAAATAAAACAAATAAAACTATACAGAAATAATAAAGCATCGATAATTTTTCATACTGATTCAAGTAAAGCCGTGGGCGGCGGACCGCTCGCCTCGTTAATTGGATTTTTAATCCGAATTGACGTTAGTTACGAAGCCTTCCCAAGCTGCCAAATACCATAAATTATGTTTATACCGTAAAATAGAATAATGTTTTTTGCGATTGTCGGTTTTACTAAATTGAAAATCCAACTTAATTGTTGTTTTCGTGTGAAAGGAATAAACGTATAAAACGAATAAAAATAACGTGGAAATTTAGTGACATTACTAATACACTATGGGTACTGTTACAATTAGGCACGATTTTGAAGAGTGATGTTATTGTGGATTTCTTATCACATTGATTTGTGTATTCATTTATGTGCATGTACATGTATTTGCATGTAAAAATTTATTTTACATAATAATTTCCAACGATATTTACTGAGCTGAACGAACATACGTAAAAGCCAGAGTCATTCCGTAGGTATCAAGTACGTCGCACACATTACACAAGCCAGCGCCCACAGTTTCGGCTTCTCGGACCAGTTACTTCCAACTTTTCGGACCGTCAATTAATTAATCGAGTGTATCGACATTCGACCCGATTTCAGGAGCTCGGTTGACAATCTGAGTTATCTGATTAAGCACGCTTTCTCTCATGTGTGACACACGCTGGGTCCGTGTATAGTCGATAAAGCCACGACAAGCGCTCGCATTAATTTCGTCACTCTATTTGAATAAATAACCAATTGCATATGTATATTCGTATATACGCAATCCGACGATCTATATCAGGGAGTAAGTGACAGTTGAAAAACATTCATTAATCTTAGGTAAATATATACATAAAGTTAATCCGAAAACGATGCTTGTTTATTATGTGATGATAAAGCGGAAAAACGTTTTTACTACCGCACTAGAGACGCAATTATCTAATTAGGAATTGAAACTATATAAAAAATTCAAAGCGTGCAAATCATAAAAGTTTTTTTGTTAAAACTAATTTAATGTTCTTATTTTGAAACAAAAACAATACAAAAAAAAATCTAACAACTGATTTTGGTATGTTGCAATGTATCTTTCATTCGACGACATTAACCTTCAAAAGCCAAAGACATTACAAAAAATATTTAAACAGCCAATTTAATTTCCGCATTTAATTATTTATTAAACTTTGGGTGATTTCATAAATTACGTTATAATGTGTTTGTTTTCTTAACATAACTAAGATAGTATCAGATTTATGGTCTAATTAAATGCGGAGTCCAAACCATGTACTCATTTTATTCCTTGAACTACCTATTTCTCACTGATGCTATAGTCGACAGCATTACCTGAGAAGACACTATGTGACCACGCACCTGTCTTATTGTTACCTATAAATTGTCAGTTAATAGCATAGTTAACATATCAACAAAACTATTAATTCGGATTTAATCTTCAGTTCCGTGGCACTTGCGTAAGGTTTTGATAAACAGTTGACTATACAGTGTTACTAATAATTCGTAAACATATTTTTTTTATTTTAAAATATGTGTCGTGCGAGAAACATGCGTCTGAGACTTCTAAAGTACAGGGTGTCTTGAAACACTGTGGCAACGATCTCATTGCAACAAAGCTCTGAAAAATATCGCTCCAATAACAATTTATATCAAGTAAACAATATAGTAAACAAATAATATGCATGACGTGTTTTTCAATTACTTTTAATTTGTGATGTGATTGTTTGAAACATCGTTTCTATAGTCAATCCTTCTGAACGAGACAGCATAAGTCGCTGTGTTCCATCCATCAAACGCTATCTGCTTATGACAATTATTTATACTAGCAGCATGGTAAACTATTTCACTCTCCGCTGAGCTTTATCGATAGCACAAAAGTAATGTCTGCCGTCTAGATACACTGTATCAGATAGGAATACGTCTGTTTGTTAAGTGGGCTAGTTGTCTGCGTTAGTTGTTTTAACGCCTTGGTTATTTACAGCGAGTTTTCTCTATTCTGATTGTTGATTTCAACATAAATCCGGAGCGGAATTGTGGGTGTAACTGCCGCGCTCTTGCCTACGTGTCACAATTTATTCCACATCAGTTGAAATATATCAGTGACAATTTTTGTCCCGTAAACAATGCGATAACGCATTTTCTTCACTGAAGGTGTCGTGGGCGCTGAATAGCACGACGTTAACTGTGAATTTTATTACTCTCTAGCTTCGAAATGCTTCCTGCAGTATATACCAGAAGTAATACTAACTAGAGTGGATTTCGAAATTGTTTCAATATAATTTTAGTTTTAAATGTAAATTATATGAGACACTTTACGTGCACTTATCGTAATTAATTTTGTACATTTAAGGTAGTAGGGGTCTAGCCGTAGGCCGTAATACATCTCTAGGGATACCAAGTTTCCGCCGGTAGACAAATTGCTTAATGTTCCTGCACATCCGCCGATATAAACATTCTTTTGAATATAAATGAGTTTTAAGTACATTGGCTTTAAAATTAACTATAAAAATATAACATTTTGTCAATCAATCGTATATTCAAACGATAAAATACTTTTAATTACAGGAAACTCTAGTGGCATGAAATTTAATGAGATGATAGCATTAACAGTTACGCTGTGTACAGTGACCGCTAAATCTCGATGAAATCGTAGCAAATCCCATGAGTTGTCGGGCGTCGGATTAATATCCGAAGTCGCATCGTAACACTAATCTACTCAAATGTCGAAAGGAAATGTCAGATTGTAATGTGTAGGGCACTCGATGTCGTATGATGCGGCTTAAGGTTCTGTGCCCACCGCTAAGCAGCATTTAAAATCACAATTGTTTTGCATTTCATGAGAACGATACTTTTGAAATTATGTAATATTATAAAATAAATCTTTGCTAATTTTGCTTTTGCTAATTATAATTTGATAACCGAAAAGTACTCATTGGGATCGCCCGGGAACGTAATAACGCTACAAAATATTCGGGCGCCAAATTTTGTGGATTTAACAAAATTTAAGCAAACAAATCAAGACGCTTTTACAGCTTATTTATTATTATACGTTTATATACATATATCAACATTAGTAGCATATGGTTGCTCATCTACGATTTGAAGTGTACAAATAATTATTTGTTTCTAATTGATCATAGGAATTCGTGGAACCTTTTCTGAATAAGACTTATTAAAATAATTGCTCCAAACATAAAAAAAATAAAAAAAAACTATATAGGACTTCGTTTACAGGCTGTATCTGTAAAAAGCCATTCCAACGTTGCCTTCTGTTAGGCAGCGATATTTAAAACATTTTAAAAAGTTCGTGTTTTGTGTTTGAAATATCGACGACAACAGCTGTGCTCTAAGCTGCGAGTCACGCGGTTGCATAATATTATTGTTAGATCACCCTAATATCGCTGATTACGACCGCTTCGATGCTATCAAGGATTGACGCTAAATACGCGCGCGCAGTGACAGTTTCAATCGAGACAATGACGGACCACAGATTGTGTAACGTTATTCACGTTTAGTCGTATTGCGGACTTGACCAGACAATTCCGGTGAAAGTTAATCCTTTATATTTACAACGGCTGCTAGGTATATACTAGAAGATATATGCTGCTACGTACAACTGATGGACAGTTTATGTTTGTTTATTGACTTTTATTGCTAGTTAGTTTGCGCATGCAGAAAATCGGAGTAAATAGTTTACGCTTACTGTCCACGGAATATTAAATGCTTATCGGAAACCAATGTGAAGCTAATTTGACCATTACCGTCAATCCATATGCATTAGATTTATATTTAGGTATCATATCTTACTGCCTATTCTTGCAAGCTTAATGCTTCGTTGCATTAATAGGGAAAGAGCCGTGGTTTAAAGGATAAGATGCCCGATGTATTCGTATCAAGCGATGCGTATATGCCAGTGTTCAAGTCCCGCAGGCTGCTATATTTTTTTCTGAAGATTTGTTCTTAAAAGACAATTGCTAAGACGTCGGTGTTTAATAAAATGAAACCTTCAAATTTTATAAATATGCGTACTGCTTAGTAGGAAATACTGTAAGCCTGCACGAGTAAACCTGTAAGCCTGTAAGCCTTTTTTGCTGAGAAAGAATCATATATTCTAGTTTGAAGGATGGAACAGCTCTTACAAAATATAATTGGGACTTCGGCGTCACATGCAAGGTGGGCGGTGGCAATTACCTTGGGATATCTATGGGCTCCGGTAACCACTTAACACGATGCTGAGTCTTGAGTTCGTTGATCCATCTATGGATTTAAAATAAAGATGGGTGTCCATACCGATACGCGCTTACGTAATTTTATAAAAATTCCTTTAATCAAAACTTACTTAGCATGCTTTGCCAGATCTTCACCCAAGCATAGGCTAAGAGAAAACATTGAATTAATTCAACCCATATTTTTAATTTTTTTTTATTGCTTAGATGGATGGACGAGCTCACAGCCCACCTGGTGTTAAGTGGTTACTGGAGCCCATAGACATCCACAACGTAAATGCGCAACCCACCTTGAGATATAAGTTCTAAGGTCTCAAGTATAGTTACAACGTCTGCCCCACCCTTCAAACCGAAACGCATTACTGCTTCACGGCAGAAATAGGCAGGGTGGTGGTACCCACCCACGTGGACTCACAAGAGGTCCTACCAACTTTTTGTTTTCAGTACAGTGTACAAATGAACAAATTGAAATACGATAGACAGCAACAGATCGTTCGTAATAGATGTTTTGCAGCGTTATCCAGAAATCGATTACGCGTTCCAGCGAAGACTCGTAAGAATATTACCGAATAATACGTAATGTTACGAAAGTAGTTGTTACAGAGTCACGTTACGCGAACCTGAAACCGAAGGTGGAAAATTCATGCTCAGTCGAGCGGTGCGCACGCTCTTTGAGCACATCAAACGAATCGCTATTTTTTCGCGTAAAATTAAAAAATACACATATGATACACATCGACATAATATTGATAAGTGGAACAGTATTTCGATAACGTTTTATGTTTAGAGAGAGAAAGAGAGAGAGAGAGAGAGAGAGAGAGAGAGAGAGAGAGAGAGAGAGAGAGAGAGAGAGAGAGAGAGAGAATGAGAGAATGCACTGTATTGCACACCAAAACACAATTTACATTCGAAAAACAATCAAAAAAGCAGATACATTTATAAAATAGGCGGTCTTATCGCTAAAAGCAATACATTATTATATTATAGAAAATATATACATACAATAAACAAAATATATACAGTTTACATATAATATGAAATATATGCCAATATTTATATACCAATATACATACTTACATACACATAATATAATATATGTTTCGTCTATTAGTATCACAGTTCATCTGATGTTTAGATGTTTTGTGTGTGTATAAAACAAGATAGGAATTCGGAAACTAGGAATTAAAATGTTAGGTAGGAAAATAAGTGTGGCTACTGCTGTTATGAACGAAAATCCAACCTAGTTTTTTCGTCGAATCTTCTGAGTCGGTCGCGATTCCAATATGATGGTAAACAGCTCTTGTTAGGACCAGTGTAAGCAAATTCTCTTAAGCTGAGTGAGCCCTATGAGGTCGCATACCAAACCGGTGAAACTGGAATGGCCCCTCAAAGCTACCAACGAATAGGTGGAAAAAAATCAACGATAGGAAATAGTAGCAACTAACGGAGGCTTGCTTACCAAGTGATGTCTATCTTCTTTTTTTTATTGCTTAGATGGGTGGACGAGCTCACAGCCCGCCTAGTGTTAAATGGTTACTGGAGCCTATAGACATCTACAACGTAAATGGGCCACCCGCTTTGAGATATAAGTTCTAATGTCTCAGTATAGTTACAACGGCTGCCCCACCCTTCAAACCGAAACGCATTACTGCTTCACGGCAGAAATTAGACGGGATGGTGGTACCTACCCGTGCGGATTCCCAAGAAGTCCTACCACTAGTCCAAGAGGTCTAGAATACTATCTAGAATAGCACTATCAAATGTTTTCCCGTAGTTGTTAAAGATGGACTATGAGATTCACCGAAGAATGGGCAGCAGATTTGTTTGAGTATTAAACCAACATCTGCGATTTCCGACCGACATTGACTGGTCGTAGGGCATAGCTTGTGCTCGCATTGGTATAATATAATACCAATTTGCCTATTGTTACGGCGGAGTAATCATTTATTTAGGACGAAAGACCGTGCAATACAATTTTAACTTTAACCGCATATCTTAAGGTTGCATTTTCGTTGTTATGTCTATCAATCACTTAAGCTTTACTACCGCAATAAAAGGTAAAACAGTATGCATATATTCATAAAATTAATATTGCAAAAACCCACCACTACTAATATGTGAAAAAAATATGTGAAACTAAAACAATATCGAGACTAAATCGATGGCTATGTTGGAATTTAAGTGATTTTAAAAAAACGTGGATCAAAAACAATCTCTATCTTTTTAATATTTCTCTAGGTAGAGTAAGTGGTTTAATGTTATATTAAGTTATATGTAAGCTTTATCTTTTAACTACCTATTTAGCTATATAATTGACGCGCAGAACAGCATTAAAAAAGCTTACTTACTTAATGTGGAATTCGAAAATATGTTGGGTTTTTTATTGCTTAAGTTAAAAGTTTTTTTTTCTTTCTAAAAACCATAATGGTTTTACGAATTATATAATTCGAGGCCCAACTAGTTGAAATATCTGTTTTTCACATTTAAACAAATAAAATAGAATTGAACTTTACTGGTGGTAGGTCGTCTTGTGAGCCCACAAGAATAGGTACCATCGCCTTGCCTATTTCTGCCGCGAAGTACTAATGTATTTAGGTTTGAGGGGTGAGGCAGCCGATGTACTTGAAAACTGAGACTAAGAACTCATGTCTCAAGATGGGTGGGCACTTAATACAACGTTAGACGTCGTTAATTCATCCACTCATCTACAATAAAATGACGATAAGTTTTTTGTCATTTTCATCAAATGTCGTAATTGTCAGAAATGGTGTTGTACTACATTATCAATTAAAGTAGAGGGGTTGATAGAATTACGTTTATCTTGTTTGTTTAACTTTGTGATAAAGGCCACAGCTATTAGGTATACTATACAGTTGAGGCTTAGAACTCATGACTCAATGGTGAGTGGTGACATTAACATTTTTGATATCCATGTGCTCCGGTAACTTCACACCAATTGAAAGTAATAAAAAAAAACAAAAAAATCTGAAATACATTTGAAAATTTTGCATTAGCAGTAAAATCTGAATGGCAATTCCCGTCCGGGCATAGCTGGAATAGCCCCTTAAGTTACCAGCGAATAGGTAGATAAAAAGGCAATGTTTTTTTTTTATTGCTTAGATGGGTGGACGAGCTCACAGCCCACCTTTTGTTACGTGGTTACTGAAACCAGTGAAAATAGAACCTATGTATTAATTAGGTTAATTTGTATTAATTATTAATACAGATTATCTACACAAATCAAACCCGAAAAATTGTAATTTGCGTAATTACCTCTTGTGAGTCCGCGCGGGTAGGTACCACCACCCTGCCTATTTCTGCCGTGAAGCAGTAATGCGTTTCGGTTTGAAGGGTAGGGCAGCCGTTTGTAACTAGGTATACTTGTGACCTTAGAACTTATATCTCAAGATGGGTGGCGCATTTACGTTGTAGATGTCTATGGGCTCCAGTAGGCACATAACACCAGGTGGGCTGTGAGCTCGTCCATCCACCCATCTAAGCAACAAAAAAAAGTCACAGTCACACAAATTTTATGCCCGTTCATATAAACTTACATGCAAATTATTAAGCACTGTTACATACTTGTAAGTCGTAGACACAAAATTGGAAAATTTCTGATTAAAACCTTTTTCCATTTGTTTTTTGCTTGGTTCAATGCCCTCTTGGCTGTTGGGAAAGTAATACTAAACATTACACTATAATATGGTATGGTTTTACAAATATACAGAATAAATTTCATTAAATACATCTAGTAGTTTTTGAGCCTATTCTGATGGAAGGGTCAGACTACCGACCAACCAAAAACCAATTCTATCAAACATAACATTTATACAGAAGTCCGTGCACAACATGCTCTTAAAGAAAACATAGAAATAAAATGTATTCACAATTTTAAGTCAAGATTTACTGTCTTGTTATGGTTAAGAACAGTAATTTGAAAGGTAATATTGATAATGATCTTGGAAGTAGTTTTTGTACTCTAGTAGAATTTTGTATTTTATTTTTATTCTAATGAATATAAATTTTAAAATATTGTAATATTATAATTACGATACGAGAATTGTTTGCTGAATAATTCGGTAATTTATAATCATTAGTGTTTTTTTGGGACGATCTGGGCTCGGGCTGTCTCCAAATCGAGAAGCGGCAAAAGGACAGGGGTGCAAACCGGATTGAGATATCTCACCGCGTGATTGATTACCTGCATGATTGGCATCTTTCGACTATCAACGCTGCCAACATCGTATGCTAATTTGAGCACGATTTTTTTGTGCTTTATGATTCGGAAACCTTTCTTACGAACAACGAAAACCTCATTACAGCCGAATGCTCTCTGTGAGAAATACATCGTCGGGCTC
Source organism: Bombyx mandarina (assembly GCF_030267445.1). Taxonomy (NCBI): domain Eukaryota; kingdom Metazoa; phylum Arthropoda; class Insecta; order Lepidoptera; family Bombycidae; genus Bombyx; species Bombyx mandarina. The sequence continues at coordinate 8,861,868 of NC_143212.1, read as the reverse complement.
GTATGACAGCCCTTCACTTGTCGAAATCGACGCGGCGAGACCAATGACGTTCGCCCCGGTACGAACTGCTCTGTATGCGACCGTTATAATCCCTCATCAAGAGTAATACGTTCAGCGTAAAAGGCATCATTAACCGTTGCCTTAAAAAGGCAAACGGGAGCAATCATTAAATTCGCAAAATATTACAAAAAGAAAATATAAAATGACAACGCGTCTCGTTACATGAGTTTCCGCTGGCACGAAAGCGAACACAATGATGTCAGAGAGACGATAAAAATTGAGCAAAAAATGTTCTTATGTGTAGCAGCGCTTCAGACACGCAACATTTACACAACTTAATTGTTATTACTCGACTAACTAAACGGAAGTTAAATTAGTTCTTGAATTTACAGAAGTTAATTATTTTCACTTTCATGTATGTAAGTTTTAAGAAACTAGCAAGAATAAATTGATTTCCAAATATTTTTTTTTGCATAATTTCATTTACTTTTAGATAAGATATTTCGTATACAAAAAAAGTAACAGAAACTACCCCAGATTGACTGAATACTTTTATAACAAACAAGCGCCCTACTTAAATGTAGATGATTAATTGCCGCATGCTCTGTGATTGATCGAATCATTTTCATTCTGCTTTTTATGCAAGTTTATTACAATGGCACGATATATTTCACTACTTACTCATGTTTACAGAACTTTTTATATGAACATTTTAAAATAATATTTGTCATGTGTTGGATTTATATGTAAATCAAGTGTCGGTACGGCGTGCGAAACTCTTTGGGTAGGTCCTCGAGTATTTTGAGTTGAATCGGAAGGTAGAAAATTCGTTTTTAATTACGTACGAAATCTGAAATTCGTGTTATGTGTTCTTGAACATCGGAGAGAGACCGGAGAGCGATTGAATCGCAATCGAAGGCAAAGCCTTGCCGAAACGGGGGCGTTGCCGCCTGTAATTACGATCCCGCCACGCACGTTTCGCTCTCATGGCAAAACTCTGTTTACTAAAGTTTCTCTGGTCACTTAACCGCCTTCTGGCACGCAAATCGTCTTCAATTCGAATCGCATGTGAATTTAAATTTTTTAGCCACGCTTGATAACGATTGACTCTGTGGGTTTTAAGCCGTAAATATTCGGTTTTTTTTTTTATGTACTTTTGATTGAGTTGAAATCAATTTCACAATAAACAACAAAATACAGTTCCTAGATTTAATTATTATGAGTTAGGTGTGTCTAAGAGTTCTTGTTCATTAAAATTTCACTCACACTTTAATGAATTTAGCTGTACTAGTACGCGACAAGTATAGATACAGGTCATTTGTACGATTTGGATATGGCCTAATTTCTTCACTAAAATTTAATCCAATAATTTATTTATAAGAAACAGAGACAAGCAAATTTTAACTGTTTTAGAATAAAATGTTATTAAAAAAATATTCATATTTGTTCTCATTTGACGTCTTCGGCAAAACTTTTTGCATAGACCCGTAAATAAGCTAATGGTCCGTCTGTTAGGTATGTAAGTGGTTAACGGAATTCGAAATCATCATCATGACATAAATCTCATCGCCATTTTATTGCAGATTGGTAGACGAAATAACGATGTCTCACTTGGTATTAAATAGTAACCGGAGCTACCCAAGTAAGGACATGAAATAATTATGAAAGGCTATAAATTATTACTAACAGAAACAAAAATTAAGATACATTCCATACTGTAATATGAGAATGCGAATATTTAGACCGTACCAACACAAAAATATGAGTTCATTCTCACGTAGCGCATCCATCAGTGTCGATAGCCATTTCAGGTCACGATTCCTTTTCGCGATCGGTTCGTGTACCTAAATCGGAATCCTTAACATGTTTTTGTCTTACGAACGAGAGACAAAAGCATTCTCGTTGATAAAACACGATGTTTGCCGCGTTTATATTGTTTTATCATAATACAGGACGGTTATTGTTTCATGAGGAACGATATTATCCGAGCGGACTCCCGGGGCGGTCATTGTGTTCCTATATGGCGAATGTCAGAAGCGTCGTCTTAATTATCGGCCCCAACTATACAATGCGGACTCGATCGCGCCGAGATAAGCTCCGATCTGAATCTATCTGAATCCGTATTCAATGCGATGCAATATTATACATTTTATTTTGTCCATACAGCTGCCTTAATCGAACTTTCGATCCGCTTAATAATTTCGTAATAACTCCAAACTTATGTCGCATTGTTTCTGCTTATTCTAATCTACATTGGTTGTATTGCAACATTGTTAAGTTACGAAATTGTTTCAGTGAAATAAAATTATTTAATACTAGATGTATCCCGGGTTTTGAACTATGGTAAGTATAGTTTAAATAACATTAATTTAATTACGTTATGTAACGTTAGCTACATACATTAAGAGATGTATTTTCATTGTTATCAGATACAGTTATGTATATTTATTGCGAGTTATAACAGCAAGATAAATAATCTACAGTAAACAGTTTGTTACTTACAGTTGTACCTTTTTGTACTCGATAAGCTAAAGCTTGTATAAAAAAAAATTCATTAAAATTGGTCCAGCAACAAATAAGCAATATTTTTGAGTAAGTTTTTATTGTACTAAGTTTGACTGATATATCTAACATCAATGACGGTGACCGCTAATAGTGGATGGTAATTCAAGGTGTATCCTAAATGGGTACTACTACCTATCTTGAGACAATGAGTTCTAAGTCTCAGTTGTTACAGAACATGTGTACATTTGCATGTATTCTTCGCTAGACAGCGCTAGGGATAGAAATCTTGGTCCGTAACGACTGATCAGAATGTTCATTATTATCCTTGGCCGTCACACTCGATGTTGCTGATACACCAAAAAACAAATACTGACCGAAATGTTATACTTTAAATCATATTTAAAGGCAATGTAATAAATTTAATTTAAAAATTAGGCGACGCGCGATCCTTTAAGCAATTTAGGAGGTTAGTCGGTTAATTTAGTTAGTATACTCGAATAAAGTCCTTTTTTTTTAAGCTGGTCGTCACATTCGTTACAATCGTCATGAATTTAGTACTGAATATTGATTAAGTAAAAAAACGAGTATTGTTATTACATGTTTACGGTTTTAATTTAATAGTTCGGCTCTAGTAACATCGCACATTAAAGTCTCAATCAACAAAGTATTGTAAAGTCGTCGTGGCCTAAAGGATAAGACGTCCGGTGCATTCGTATCTTTCCAATGAAATACGATACCAATTTTTCCAATGAAATACGTTCTTAAAAAACGTTCACGATTGACTTCTACGGTGAAGGAATAACATAGTGCAATAAAAATCAAACCTGCAAAATCATAATTTGCGTAATGACTGATAGGACCTCTTGTGAGTCCGCACGGGTAGGTACCACCATCTTGCCTATTTCTACCGTGAAGCAGTAATGCGTTTCGTTTTAAAGGGCGGGGCAGCCGTAGTTGAAAGTGAGACCTTAGAACTCATGTCTCAAGGTGGGTAGCGGCATTTGTGTTGTAGATGTCTATGGGCTCCGCTAACCACTTAACATCCGGTGGGCCGTGAGCTCGTCCACCCAACTAAGCAATAAATAAATAAAAATAATTATTTAGAAATTCGTTTTGATATTTGTATTTAACTACCTACAACTCAAACAGAATACTATTACTGTAGTATGCTTTTCCAAGATGCTTAGATAAACAATAAATCGAAACAATGACTTAAAACCTCAATTATCCAAACCAGACTAACCAGATCACCTTCTACGGATAATCTAGTACATCAAGTATACACGGTTAATATCTAATTTAATTGTATGAAGATGCTTCGTGCAGCTTGTCTTTAATGATAATGCAGTTTTCAAAGGAAGTGTCGGGAAACAATAATCAGGGAATTTCCGATTTCCACTTCGACACGTGGGCGATGTAACTGGCTCTGATCTTTGTGTAAACTTGATTTTCCCATGGATAATTGATCGTCCACACCATTGTGTCATTATGGAGGTATAGGTTTTTTTTTTCATTTGTAAGTTTGTACCGACTTTAATGATTCGTGGTGTGGGAACATAAAATCCCGAGTTGTTAATTACAGGTTAATTGATTAAGGCTCAGATCACGAGTTCGTGAACAAAACACTTGAACTGAAATCGGACTAGCAACAAACAAAGTTCAAAATGCATTTTTTTTATTGCCTTTGTAGGCAGACGAGCATACGGCCCACCTGATGGTAAGTGGTCACCGTCGCTCATGGACGTCAGCAATGCCAGGGGCAGAGCCAAGCCGCTGCCTACCATAAAGTACTCTCCGCAAGCCTCGCATGGCGGCGTGTCTCTTAATAATTAGTTATATGATATTTTAGTTCGTGCTCCAAATGACACTATAGAGAAGCTTATTGACACACTCCGTTTGTCGTACGACAGATGTGTTACATACATTTAGTTATGATTACAAGAAATGGTGGCCAGAATTAATTAGAACAAAGTTAAATTAAAAATAACAATCAACAATCCTATCCCATATTGTTTAATTATTCCCCTTGGAAACTAGTTAAAACAACAAAGCCAGCTACATACCTGTACTCCAAACTAAAATAATGTTACACATTATTGAACACGTAACGTGAAAAACGATACAAATTGTATATACGAGCGGGCGCGCAGCGTTAAGGCGCTGATATTGTTTTGTTTTGTAATTCGAGCAGCCCAGCAGGCAACAAAAAAGTTATGAAAGTGAATACACGAAGAAGGTGAACGAGATACGGTGGCTGAGAGCGGGCGAAACTGACACGAGATGCCTGCGGTCGGATTCTTCCCGGCCACTCACAACAAACTACCCATTTTATAGAGTTCGCCCATTAAACAACAAAAATCGTAACCATCGTAAACAAAAAAAGAAAATCGTTAGATAAACACAAAAGAAAAACGAACTCAACTTTACTGTTTATCTATGCATATTGATGTATATCGACGCTTGAAAGCCAAACGTGACTAAGCGACAATGCGTGAACTTTACAGTAGACTAATTTAAAGATGAAATACCTGAAAAAAATTCTATTTTAACGAATCTAGCTGTAGGATTGAAATGATTTTAATAGACCCTAGAAATATCTTTCTTTTGCGCACCGAATATGGTTATTGTTTATCATTTATATATAAAGCAGTTATTGTCGCTTAGTCAAGTTTGCCTTTCAAGCGTCGATATGTAGATACATAGATGTTCAAGCGATACCATGTTACTAAAGTAACGCCAACGCCATTTATACCAATGCTAAATTTCTTCGGAGATACATACGTTTTTGTAATACCGTCTTTTACAGAAAATGGCGTCTGATAAATCGATTTATTTAATAATTCGATTTCCTAAAATACTGATTCTTTCAATGTGATAGAATACAAATAACGTCAAACAACGAATGAGCATACATTTTAATGCTGAAAATAGAACCCAATTTTTTTTAATCGTCAATTTATGTTAATGTAGGTTACAATTTATATTCGCGATGCAAATTACTTCGAGTCGATAAAATTACACGTAACACAGTTCGCTCGTAAATATTAATGCGATAACGTTTCTGCGGCTCTCGTTATTTCAATAATTTTACATCAAGTATGACTGCTTGAATTCAGAATGTCTAAATGAAGTCAACCCTAGAAAAGTAGCGGCAAATTTTACGACTGCGAATACATTTGCAGCGTGCAAAATCAACTTTCCAAGGTTCGGTTAGTACTAAACATGTGGTCACTTTAGTGCCAAGGTTAGTTTTTTTTTTTTATAAAAATGTAGATGGCACATTCAATAAAGTAAAAAATCCGCTTAGAAGCAATTCAGAAAGATCTCAAATCTGATATTAATGCTATGCTAATGATGTTGATGTTTTTAGTTAGCGTGATGTGGATCACCAGTCTTTAAAACATTAATTGCTGCCTCGTTTTACGTCTAATTTCAGTGACGTTATCATACGACGGTTTACTTAATGGCATTTTTTGTTGAGGATAAAATAATCTACAAATTAAAAGAAGAAAATCGTCGTATGCCGACAAACTTTTAGACTGTTAACTACATTTGCATCTTCTACATCTTTATCGCAAATACGATAGAATCCTAATAGCGCTTAAAAATATGTTTAATTGATTAGTAATAAATAAATAAAATCGTACAAAATAATTTCTCACCTTTACAGTTTGATTTTTAAGTGGTTTGTCGGGATCGTGTATGTACTCAAGTGTAATCCCGTAGAACTGGCCCTTGTTGATGTACGTGATACGGTCGTCTTCGCGCCGCTGTGAACTGCTGCTCGCCGTTTCCAAATGGTATTTGAACCCATATGGGGAAAACCTTATATAAGATAAAAATATTCTAGTTAGTATTTATTATATAAAAAAAAAAAACAAAGCCTTACAAACTACAAAGCGTTTCGTAGATTTTAGATAAACCGTCAAAATGTCGCATGTTGTCGAGTAACGCAGTAGACTATTACACATAAAGCGTCGTTGGAAGACGAAATGTACAATGGCAGCAGGTTTTTGTTACATTTAGAAAAAGTACGATTTCTTCTCTGAGATACTTATCAACGTACACACGTTGTCGGCAATAAAGTTTCCACGAAGCAATAAAATGCGCAAAAAGTGGAAATCTTAATTGCGCAGTCGGCCCGTCAACGGAGCTGTTACAAAGACATAAACGTCCAGTTCACTGTACGCAAGCATTTTCTGGTTATTTTCCGAGTATTCGATGAACGGAAGGAAAACCTCACTAATTCAGTGGAGATCGCGTGCTGCGAATCGTTAGCTATTCGTGTCGTAGTCCACACAGCAGCGATCGACAGGGTACTGCCACGCGCACCTCGCACTTCCCGCTTGTCACTCTAGAGATCTGTGCTCAACCCACGCAGCGACAACACACTCGCACAAAGGGAAAATTACAATAACAAACGGCCCCGTCATTATCGACTCTCTTGTAATTTTACTTATGTAATCAAATAAGAGCACAGCAATATATAATATAAGATATTTAATAATTTAAACTGCTAATAAATCTCAACCCAGGAATGCGTACCACTCGGTACAATTTAATTTAGAAGTTGCACAATTGCCTTATTGAAAACGATTTAGTAAACAGCCTCATTGATGGTTGCTGTTCAAACCGACCTAGCGAAAAGATAAAAGCCGTGTAATGCAAACAGCGTTCGACGTTGACGGATCGGTCGCCGCGGTACTCGCCTATCTGATGCTCCCTAAGTGATTCCGAGCGCAATTTACATTTGCAACGTCTTTCTGTATTGTCATTTTGACTTCCCTATCCTTTGTTTACCAATACTTGACGGACTGTTCGCGATCACCAGCTTATTACGTTTGTGACATGCTAAATAAATGGCCGCTTTTCGGTTCGTTCCATTCTTTTTCGCCACAATGCAATGCAGATCCAATTATATTTTTTTTTACTTTTTTAAATAAAGAATATGTACATTGTTTTCAAATAAGGCTCATTACAAATTTCAGATGGGCACTAAATGAAAAAAAAAAACATACTTCCTGTGTAAAGTCAGAGGAATTGCGCTTCATGAATAAATCAAGTCGCGAGGCGCGGAAATTGATGAGTACGCAAAAAATCCCCAAACGCAGCGACAACAAAATGCCCCTGATAAAAACACAAACTATAATAAGAGACCGCGATTCAGCTCCCTGTAGGGAAGCGTGGACTCACTACCAAATTGGATGCGCATAAATACCACATTACTCTTATACGTATCCTTTACCTCTACAGAATGTTATAAAGAAACGAGAATGCTTACTGCAAAATGTATCGGTGGTTTTAGCGAAATGACTTTGGTGTGATTATATGGTGTTTATCTAGTTGTACAATAAACTCCAACATACTCGTACTTAGTTCTGAATTTAATAATATTCTTCCCTTATACTAAACTCAAAAGTAAAATAATTTCAGTTAAAAAAAACTTAAACAACATTTTGCACTTAAAACAAACAGACTTTTTGAAAGATCCTTGTCGTATTTTAGCATTTAAATCAGCCATGCTCGACTCTGCCATGTTATTCATAGATTAGTTACCGACAACTTAATCTAGTGTAGATTTTAAAATACCGATCTTTTATTTTAATTCAGCTCAGAATAAAATTATAGACAGGTATAATTCTAAATAATTTTTTTTTTAATTTTTTTATTTTTTTATTGCTTAGATGAGTGGACGATCTCACAGCCCACCTGGTGTTAAGTGGTAACTGGAGCCCATAGACATCCACAACGTAAATGCGCCACGCACCTTGAGATATAAGTTCTAAGATCTCAGTATAGTTACAACGGCTGCCCCACCCTTCAAACCGAAACGCATTACTGATTCACGGCTGAAATAGGCAGGGAGGTGGTACCTACCCGTGCGGACTCACAAGAGGTCCTACCACCAGTAATATGTTATAATGTTTGTAAAATGTTTTATTAAATTGAATCTTCAACAAAGATGTATTAATTTACCGTGGTATTGATCAACTATTTGTTGATCCTAGTTTATACTGTAATTAAATTAAGTGTTGAAACTAAACCAATATATCATAGTTTTCGGATCAAATATTAATTTGCCTCCAAAAGGTAACGAGTGCTAAATCTAATTTAACAGTCAATGGAGTTAAGCCATAAAACAGTGACAGTTTTAGTAGATGTATGCAATAACCATATTGGCAATTGCCATTTTAAACAGAAATAGACAAACTTTCTTTTCACCATATTGTGATACTAAAATAGCTGTATATATTCTGTAGTGGGACAGTGAATTCACGGTAAATGGCGGGCGTATTTAATGAGAGCGCTTAGCTCCGGTAATGGCGGCGCACTGATTGTTGGGTACATTTGACAGGCAACACGAGGCCTTCCGTCCGTCTCATCATTGCTAGACTATGGTTATTTATCGCTGCGGCTATAACAAATGGTAATGCCGAACAGTATGAAGCTTCTGAGTTCTTCGTAAGATGCCATCGTACTAAATTGACGACATCTGAGGTACAATTGAGGATTTTAACTTTTTTTAAATTAAGAGATTTTTAATGAAATAAATTATATTATAATAATATATTACAGGTGCATATTTTTTGAAATCTTTAAATATGTAAGTGGTTTATAAAGCGGAGGAGGAGCTAGAGAGCTCGGGGACGCAAGAATAATTCGAGATGATTTTATCAATAAAAAGAATTCGTTTTTCAAAAAGTACATCCTATTATATGAAATTTTTACTATTAGTCTTTCTCTTTCACTAGCGTATGCTAGAGGACTATCTGACAGACCAAAGAGATGTCAATTATTAACAGAACCTATCAACAAAATGTCGTACGAATATCATCGCACGTCTTGCAAGTTGACGTCGAATTCTGTATCGCGTTCAAACACATGCTCAACAGAAAGAGGCGGTTCGGTGGTAATGATCAGTGCCCTACTGGTACCTACTCTTTGCATTATTTGCAGTGAGAATACAGGAATTGCGTCTAATACAAAGGTAAGAACACTAGTTAGTATTTTGGCTGATTTTAGGGAAGTTGTATTTAGTAGCGTGAGGGGTCCAGAGTGCCAATATTTATTTCAACAAAAATTTGTAGCTCTGGCCTAATAAATGGCTGGAGATAATCATTGACATCATATTACAGCTATTTCCAAGAGTATATGAGGCTTAAACGCATTACGTTAAATGGATTTTAAGGTAAAATTACGCAGAATTCTTTTACGCGTCTAGAATGTCAGTGAAGGAATTTGTTTTCACTGTGATTTAATTAAAGAGTAAGAATATAAAAAAAGAGGTACGTTAACAGCAGCTTTGAGAATAGATATTTAAACGAAAAATGGTACGAAAACGCCGTTTTAAAATATTTAATGGCGCATAATTCATATTTCGATATTCGTTTATTTAGGAAACAGATGTGAACGAACTTGAGCTCGCCTGTACAGACAGCTAAATTCTGAATTTATATCACCGTGATCAATAAGCCATAGTAATGAATGATTTTATGAGAAAAGAATTCTACAAAAATCGTTTTGTATTCAAATTTAAAATCGATTACAAATATTCATATTATTTGGTTAGTGAATGTTTTCTTTTTAAAAACGATGATGAGCGCATCCTGTATTTGCCGAGAGGTCTAATCGCGTATGCACACGGCAGTTGATTAAGTCGACATTGCTTTTAAAAGCTTATTCCTGGGCTTGAGTACAAATAAATGAAACGTGTATTACAGAGATTGAGCGACCGCGTATTGCCCGGGTACCTACTTAACTCTCCGGTAAGTATTAGTCCAAACATTTGTGAGGGCGTCGGGATGTTTCGGGGCAAAGGCTTGTATAATGGCCGTCTGGTGTAGTGGTAAGTGACATGTTCACTACACAAGGGGGTCGCGGGTTCGAATCCCGCCAAGGGAAGATATTTGTATGATAAATATAAAAATGTCTTTTCCAGGGTTATGGATGTATATTAAATATATGTATGTGTATAATAAAAATATAACATTTATTTCCGTTATCTGGTACCTGTAACACAAGTTCTTTACGAACGTTCTAACGTGGCGTGATTGTTAGTAAATATTTATTTATTTATTATTATTATTATTATTTGTATTCGTTAGGCTAACGAACGCGTATCGGTAACGAATGTAATTTAAGACGGTTGAAGCGACTGAGCTATTTGGCCCGAATGCAAGCAAGTAATTATCGAGATAATAATGCTAATGCACTTATCATGTCGACGAGCGTTTCCGCCGTAACGCGACCGAGCACTTTTATAAGCTAATACGCTTCAACAATTTAACTGTTTTCTTTGTCACCATGACGGTAATGAAATACTTGAACGCACGAATCTAGTTTTAAAAGTTCTAAATCAACTTGATTAACTTCTCTCTGTGTCAACATATCTTTTTTTAAATATTTTATTGCCTTTTTAGGCAGGCGGGCATACGGCCCACCTGATGGTGAGTGGTTACCGTCGCCCATGGACTTCAGCAATGCCAGGGGCAGAGCCAAGCCGCTGCCTACCGCTTAATACTCTCCACAAACCTCGTTTGAAGAAGGACATGTCATAGAGCTCGGGAAACACCGTGGAGGGGAGCTCATTCCATAGCCGATTGGTACGTGGCAAAAAAGATCTCTGGAAATTCTCTTCAATAATTATTAATAACAATTGTTATTTGTTCCGGTAAACAAAATATTTTAATTGAAATCAATAATTTGAATCGAGTTTGAGAAGCAGGATAGCCGTTATTCTTGAGCAATTGAGACTCCGAACCTCGTGTTTCAAAGCTCGTAGCCGAATTAAGTTCAAGCGTCGGTAACGTAACCGCTTCATGCGGGCCTTAAATACTTCGGCTTATCTACGTATAAAAAAAAAATCACAACCATGTTTTCCAATGCCGTGGCTGATATCTCAGAGACATACGTCCACTAATTTACATTGCAGGCAAATACTCAAATACCCCATAATGGTCTCAACTATGCCTGTCAAAATCTCACAAAATTCATTTACCAGTGAAAGTGTTGAAAAAAATTAAATTTTCAATGAAATACTCACATCTGTTTTCCACGTCCAGCGGCAAATGATCGCGTGTAAATTGGTTTAATTTTCATAATGTCTCAATATGGTCCGCGCGAAATACACATAACTCTGCACTTATTGGTCAGTCAACAGTTAAGTACATAATATGATTAATTCTTGAACGACAGGTATACTTGCACCGCATTACCTATTTCAATATAATTGACTTGCTGCCATTTCGTATTTAGTGTTTGAAATAGTCGAAAAATCATCTAAATAGATACCTACTGAATTTATGTTAAATATTACTCACCTAACTAACGAGCTGATTCATATTGTAATATTCTGATCATTAGTGTATTATCCTTATTTGATAAGACGCAAAGATACCAATGTACGTTTTGATAATACATTTTCCATTAAAATAGCTCACTTCTAAAAACGATCGTCGTTTAATGAAAAATATCTAACCATTAGTGTTCGTTATAATGGGTAATAATCCTTTATTAACACCATGTATGAGTAATTTGATTATATCTTGATAAATTATAAACCTGATTAGGAAGTCGATCCTTCCAGAAGACTTATAAACAACACCACTAAAATAATTCACAACAATATTTACATACATAATTACATGTGGCGACTGATTTATCACATAATAGTATGCTGAACTTAAAAAAAATACCACTTTTATATTACATGAATTTCATCACAACAAACGAAGGAATGATGATGTTTGTGTGAAGAAATATTGTTTTTAATAGCAGATGACATCACTTTTTGATGTATACTCTTCAGCATTCCCTAGTGCGTAGAATAATCTTTTGACAATAAACTATTGGAATTAATGTTTAAAAAAAAATCAAGCTAAAAATAACTTCAAGAATAAGATCTGAACAATCGAAGTGACCAGTAGCCATCTTCGCCAAAGCACAGATGGCAACTCGATAAAAAAAAACATCCCTTTATAAATAAGACAAACGTAGCGAATCTCAATGTTACTGAGAGGTATGTGCTGCTTAGAAACCAACCACCCCATCTCTTCAAAGGTCGTATAGCCATTATACAATAAAGACTTTGACCTTCTGTATCAGGTGCGTGGAACGCGATGGCAATCACGGTGTTGTCTATGGACTCTGAACTACTTAACATCAAGCCCAGAATACGTCCATTCATCTAATGCAATAAAAAAGGGCGTCTAAACACTGAATATTGTCCACAAAACGAAAAGGGTAGTTATCACTGAGAAAATGGAAGGTTTTATGCTACAATAGGGGCTGGGGATATAAGTAGGTGTACTAAAAAGAACAATAGTAGTATTTTGCTGAACCAAGTACTACGAATCGAAGGTAAGTGATTTATAGTATATATGTACATGACATACAGATCTATTGATATTATTTATTCTTAATTCAGAGCGGATGGAACCGGAAGACACGCCTAGTGTGAATAAAGTTATAATAACTATTTAGTACAATGAGGTGTTTTCATCAAGTAGTGTTTTATAAGTGATTTAAATAAATTTATTCAAACATAGTAATTTAAAATATACATTTATTCTATGCCAAAGAATGGACTGATTGGGAATGTTATACTTTGAATGCTGTCGTAAGTCCGTTTTTTGTTATATCTGAACCCAACAACAAAGTCATAGAAATGTAAATGAATAAATAACATTAAAAAAATCATAGCTATTTTATCGTAACATAAAATAAGTCAGTGTGAAGATTTGCATAACATATGACCAGAGTTCGTCGTAAAATATAAAGCGGCAGACTGACGATAAGTAACCAAATTTAGGTTATAAATCCAAAAGTATTTTTGATTGGCTTACTCAAGAATTTAATGACGCCAAGAAAAATCTGGTCATCGAAATCGTTTTGGCGGCAATTATTTTACTCAGAAAGAACCGTTATTTCATCAAAAGCGTTAAAACAATTAAGCCATTTTAGTCTCTAAACCAAATTACCTTGTCAGTTTAGGAAATTACTAATTTACATCCACTATTGTGTATTCGAAGATCACGAAGTACTATTTAGCACCTTTTAAAAAACTATCCCGTTGAAATAACGTACAATCAAAGCGAGAAGAGGTGCCGACAACTGCAGTAAAATATTGTAAACTTTATTTAGAATTTCTAGCTACTTCCCAATATTGAGGATGTTATACATTATATTATTTAATTTGATTCTAACAGAATTTCCTGATAGTCACCTTAAAATGTTTGTCTCTACTAAAATATATAAATGATTTAACAGATAAGATAAATGGTAATTTATGAACTTGACTACAAAATTAATGCAAACACCTTTTAACTGATATATGTATATACAGTTTGACAAACATGTTCAAAATACACTAAAGTTCATTAAGGTTACTCTGGTGACATATGCTTGTGGCTACGATAAGCTATGCGATGCGCAGCTTGGGATATTATCAAAAGTTTTTCCTTGCTTAGTTTTCACAGTGCCAAAGACCGCGCGGAAAATGGTGTTTCCAATTTAGTTACTCAAGCTATTGACGCGAAGACAGAGCGATGTGTGTGTTCGAATATCACAAAATAAATGTTTCCTGGAAAGGGCCGCATTATAACATCCACTCGAGGTGCTAAGTGGTTAGTCAATACAGTCACTCGTGTATCTGCTTACACTAACAAATTGTACGTGTACCTGCTCGAACTACATGTCACTGTTTCTAGAAGTTTCCAACCAAAATCAATTCGATTAGAATCGAGTTTCATTATGACAGGAATCGGGTATAAATCAAACCGTTCATGGTCAATTTCCTTTTAAAATTTAAACTTTCTACTGTTGATTGCGAGTGTAATCATTGAGGAGGTAATTAAAATAGAATCGGAGGTATAAGCTAAGAGGACTTAATGTAAATACATAGTGCCATAGTCACATCTTCGTATTCATACTGCTTTAGCATATAACGGAAAATTATAATTAAATACAAACTTTATATAGAAATGTGACTTTATAAATAACTATTCCAATAAACTAATAGTCCTCCATGAAATAAATGACGATTAGCTTATAAAGTATAATTCTAAATAAATTTTAAAAATTCTAAATAGAATTTTTTTAAATTTAATTAACCCGAACGTAATTCTGTTGTTAAATAATCAAAGAAATATATTAAGCGATTATTCAAATGGATTATTCTAAATAAGTTTTTCTATTTGTGTTTCGACGATTGCGGGTACAAGTATACCTTCGGGTTTTCATGCAGCGTCCAAGTTATGTCTATTAGGCAGGAGATATATATACTAAATTAAATGTTTCGAAAATAGCATAATAACGTTTTGTCTTCATACTGTCTGCCCATTGCACCGCGCCCATGGGATCATGCGTAAGGACTCGATAACATACAGTACAACGGTACAACTCAAAAACGAGGCTTGCGCAATCAAAGCCTTCGTAAAGATCAAGCCCATATTAAGTTCGATATTAGAAATTAATCAAAAAAGGTTGTGCTTCTTACCGTTGACAAAGTTTGAAGCTTTAAACGCGTTTTACAAGGTATTTTTGCAACAATTTAATGATAAGTTTTTTATAATTAAATTTGCTCGCAGTTTAAAAAAAAGGATCAAACCATGGATTCGTTTCAAAATTGTTCAAAAGTGTATTTATTTGCCTATTTTATACCAATAAAAAAATCACTTAGCATAGAACATGTGGGATAGGTATAAATCAATCAAAGGCAAAAAACTATAAACACGATATGCCTTCAAAGGTCAATTCTTCGAAACTGTATTATTATAATAAGCTGGATCCTTTTTGGCAAGCTTCGTTTAAATATAAACTCACTTACAATTTAGCGATTTGAATTTTATCGGCGTCATTCTGTCTTCCAAAGTCATGCCAGGGTCGCGTGCGTGGAGCCTGCGCGGGCGAGTGATGTGCCGACGGGGTGCCGCGACCGTCCTCGCCGACGCCGGGCTGCTGGCAGATTACCGTGTAGTCGAACGACTGCGCGGATAATAAACAACGTTAAATCCTACAGCAATAAGATCAATTTTATTTAACACATTCAAAGTATTTGCGGCCACGTGTTTTCCCAATACACCTTTATTTATTTACTTTTGTGCAATCATTAGTAATAATGACTAAGCAGTTTTTAATGAGGTAAATCGCTGGAAATGATTGCGAGACGTAATATTCGGATCAAAAAAGTTTAGGTTCATAAATTAGTTCCACCTCCTGTCCTAAAGAGGGCGGCAGCGTTGACTGGTTATCGCGTGTAGGCTACCGGTTGAGTGGATGGATCGGAAGAGGTATCTTTTCCTTATAGATTTCGGTTGTTATGCTACCTATCAAGACTGACTTCAATAACTGCAATTTTATAGCCACAGATGTACTCCTGTTATCATTTGGAAAATATTCCTACGTTAATTCAGTAATTATACAACGGTTTACACTATTTCTTATCGTGGTGTTTATTTTCGTTCGGAGCGTGAATATTTATTTTAATCGAAAAACACATTAGCCAAGTTACCTTCAGCAAATAAAAATTACACTTAATTTTCCTTTAAGGCTAATGCATTTCAGAGACATGTGTTAATTTCATATATTAGAATTGAAGTGGCTTCATAATTATGTTCTCACATATTTTGTGGCTGAACTAAAAACAACTAAGGAGCATTGAATAAATGACAACCATCTCATCCTCTATGTCATTTCAAATTATTGGAAATACGATAAATTGTTACGCTTCATTCAGGATATTGAATACTTAAGATAGCTACTGTAGACTACTTACTATCTATTAGATATTGTATTCTTGTTAACTTATAAATTGATTTTCATCTATCTTTGTTAAGCACATCATTTGGAATTTTTCGAAATTTGATAAAGCGTAATTATCTCGTTGTTAATGTAAAAACAGAACCGTGGAGTGATATTTTGTGTCGCAATATTCCATAAATTATGTCTAATTGACAACTAATTTATGATAATGGTGACACATTAAAATATCATTGTAATTACGTCACCGTTAGTTACCACTAGGATTTTCCGTTTTTATTTATCGATTTTACCTTTTGGAATATGATTTATAATAATCGTTTAAGAGCAATTCTATTAATTTTGGTTAGGTACATTGGATTTTGTATTCATGCTGACTTATTTATGTTTTGATCCCTTCAATCAAGTTTTTGATCATGCTCTTTAACGTAAAACCCAAAAAAGATTCTCAATGACGTTCTGGCATACCTAAGCCTCAAATATTGTAGGCATTCAATTACAGCTTGAAGTGCAGCTAAACACGTACAGAAACAGATTGAAATTGCGATAACTATATCATTGCAGTGAGCTCAGGCGGCTCAAGCACTTCATTCCGCTCCCAGAGAAGCTTAACAAGCAATTCCATCAACGAACTACAGTAGCAAGCTGTCGTGTTAAATTTATATTGTGTCAGCCGAGATAACAAAAGGCGAATTTATAAATGTCCAATCTAGATCACTCAGGTGAGTAAACGGAGTAGGTGGAATGCTCGTGATCGCCACGCCCTGAGTTGGCATAGTCCTTCAAAACCACTTAACTCTGAACCCGATTGTAATCGAGCAGATTTGTTAGTTTAATGTGTAAACTCGTAAATTTAATGCTGAATGCGTGGTGCAGATGATTGAGCGAAGGTCTTGCGTGCCGTCAGCTCCATTGTCTAGGCGTCAATGGTGTTGTAATTAACGAAAACTAGTTATTATGCCTATAGACATAACATTTTAATTATTGAATAACATTAATCTTATTGGATTAAGCTTCATTTTCGTTACGAGTTTCGATTCGACTAAGATTTTCATTGGATTTTAACGTTCTTATTGTATTTTTAGAAATTGAGATTGGACTGCAATTAAACCCATAATAGTTTAGCAATTTTATGAAGTTAAGATACCTGAGTGGACACAAATACAATGATGTCTAGAACTAAACAAATATATCCGAATACATGTATTTACATGTGTGGAAATATCAAACTAGAGCGCGGGTGGGCTTCGATCTGTGTTGCGTAATTTTGTCATGTATGTTTGTAGCCAATAAATAATCTTGGGTGTATTATATGCTCGATTCAATAGTTATTGAATGAGCAACAAACAGTTTTAGTACATTGAGAAGTACTTAGCATTTTAATTCGCTATGATAAAGAAACGAAAACAATTGTTTTATAATTTCATTACCACCGTTAGGTACGTGCTCTCAATATACAAAAACATTTCGATACTGTGTAAGTATATGGGACATGAAATTATTGATAAAGTGTAATAGTAATTTCATTTAGTGTGAATGTGAACAGAATGCCCTAAGTGGATGTCAGCATAGTGTAGTAAAGAATGCCCGCCCGCGCCCTGGTCGTAGCACCGACCTGCTGCACGGCAGTGTGGTCCCGAGGGGTGACTGCGTCAGCACCGATGCCACTATCCGGTGATGGCAAGTCCACTGTCAGTCCGGCTGCTGCGATCACGCTCTTGCTGTGATACCGTGGTGCAGCATATCTTTCGCTAAACGCAGAACCTGAAGCCGGTTCTCCATCATAAGGTGGTGCAGCTCTCTGCTGGTAGCCTTCTCCGACAAAATATTCTCTGTAGTAAGGTTCACCCGCAAAAGTCGAAGGCTGTCTTGAATATTGATCGCCATAGGGGGTGGGACTAGGAGTGCCCGGTGGAGCAAACATTTGGGTGGTATACATCGTTGCGTCCGGAAGTAGTGAACCTGCTGAAGAAGCTCGCGATGGCACCGGGGACGGCGACGCCGCTTCACCAGGCTCGCCGACCACCACCTGCGGACACACGCGTCTGTTACACGCGTTCTCCCACGACAACTGTCCGCTTCGTAAAGTAGACGCGTACATGCCGCGTCTATACACAATTCACAGCTTCACGTACACTAGGTTCTTTCGACCTCGACACGTTCACAACAACTAATGTAAACAATCCGTGGTAGTGTAGTCTAGAGGGCGCCTGCGTCGATGCGGTCTGGGCGGGCAGCGCTTGCCGGCCAGATAAGGGCGCGGGCGGGCGCGGCTAGTGCGATTCGAGCGAGTTGCTCGGCGCATCGTACGCAAACCGCGTTAAATAATACATGAGTAACTAGTAAGTGTGTGAGTGCGTGCGCGCGCGACGGCGGCGTACGAACGTGTGACGCACCTTATGTCGAGGCGGCTTGAGCGCGTGCGGCTCGGGCTCGTCGACCACCTTGCGGCTCAGGTCCTCGGGCTCGCGCTTCACGAGGCCCGCGTGGAGCAGGCCCGAGAGTTCGCCCAACTCCGCCCCGTGCGCGCCATTGGCTGCCTTTAGTGCTGCGCCGGCCCTGCGGAGGGGAGACAGGTCTGATTGGCGACAGTGCGCGCGCGCCGCTACTTCTCTTCAAACGACCTCGCGACGCGCGCACTGTCATTCTCATACACCGTAATATTTAAATTTCAATATTATATAATACCTATTCTCCTAACAAAAGCAGTAGATAATGATTAATAAAAGATTCATCAATCGATTTGTGGTTTCTAATCTAGCACTTAATATTAATAGTACTTATTCATAATAAATAGAAAAACAATGAAGATATACATGCATAGATAGATAAATATATTGAAACGAAATTTATTTCTATGTCTATATTTATTGATCTTCGAAAAATTAGAACACAAATTATTGAATTTAGGACCCTCTTTTAATTTGACGGGGATTAAAAAACTATCAAGGCGTCTAGACACTAACTAGTATACCTCATGACAAATATAAAGAGTTCATTCACCAAAAAACTCTTCACAAAAAACGTAGGGTAAAACCTGGATAGATGCCGCAGCGGGATAGGTGCCTCATGTTCTAAAAACCTAACTTCCCGCACTCATTGCAAAAAATTAATTTAATAAGTAAGAAGCACAGTCACCCTATACCTTATGTACCATTTGACAATCGCGTGGTGACGGAATGTTTTCCTCGTACATATAATTTTCTCCGCGCGGAATTTCACGAACACGTCAAAGATTTAAAGGTTAGTATTTAGCGTGGTATAACTTTATAATTAGTGTAAAATTCCATTATATTTTTTACTGCGTAAATATATTGGTTCATTGAGCCTGCATCTAGGTATAAATAAATGCTATTATGTTTATAATTTATTTACAAAAAATTTGGGTATCTATCCTTATCACAAAGGATAGTTGCCCTGATTTTTTGGGGTATAGGTGCCTTTAGGGGCATCTATCCCTCCATACTCTGTCATTTCAGAATATACCAGAAATATGCCTTGAAAACATAAAACACAAACAAATTATTTACAGTTCAAGCAGCGAAGATGAAGACAATCCACTTAACTATAAAATGAAAGGAAGTAAAACAATAGATTTGCCCCTAAAGAAATCTAAGGGATAAACCTAAAACGCATGTAATCTGCATAAAATATCTGCATTGAATGTTTTGAAAACTATAAAAATACGAAGTCGCAATCCGACTGGATTCAATGTTTAATGTTTCAGAACTAGCTACATGAAACGTGTTTTTCAGAAATTATGTAGATGTGGAAAATTGAAAGCACTATCCAGTTAAACTTCAATTGGACAAAATAATAAAGATATCTTTATTGTGTTAATTCAATATAAAAAAATATGATTTTGCAATGTACACATTGACACTTAATGTGAATATTTTATAAACAATTAAGAATTTATATTTTTGTTAAATAAATATTTGTAAAATTTTATTTAATAAAAAATAGGATGATGCATGTTGAAACAAAAAAAATTGTAGTTTAGCTTACGCTTACTTAACGCATTAAAAATTTAATTATGATCATTTGTGTGATATGAGAATTATCTTTTAATTATAAACATTCAAAGACTTAAAAAATACAAAATATTTTTTATTATTATGACCCATGTTTCTTGGAGACAATTGCTCTGTTAGGAATAGAACTTCTTAATATTTGGTTTGGTTTTTTCGTTTATACGGTATAAAGGGCATGTATCCTTCACTGCAGGCATCTATCCTACTCAGTATTTTCTTGGTGGGGCAACTATCCATACAGGTAGGCATCTATCCTCCAAAAAAAGGTTCTACGAAAAACGAATTTCTGCAAAATCTGTATTTTATAGGTTAAAAAAAATGTATACTAATTAAACATAAAGGATTGAGCTAACTACATTAATAGAAATTATTCGTATAAAACTAATATTTTCAAAATTACATGACTATTTCAAAAAGTGGGGCATCTATCTCGGCTTTACCCTAAGAAGAAGAAAAAAGTACGAAAACGTCAAAAATAGCTGAGGCACTAATACTATCATATTTATTACCAAGTATCGTGTGTTGCTTTTTTATATACCTCAGAAGTCGAGGATGTCGTGTTTTTTTAACGTAAAACTATAATTATGCAGAATAACAGTTAATTTAGGTATAATTTCGACGTCAAGACTGCAAGAAGCCCATTGCTATAATGAAATAAAAAAGAAGCACCAATGTTTTCGAAAAAATGCCGGAAGTAAACACAACTGGTGGTAGGACCATTTGTGAGTCCGCGCGGATAAGCAGTAATGCGTTTCGGTTTGAAGGGTGGGGCAGCCGTTGTAACTATACTGAGACTTTAGAACTTGTATCTCAAGGTGGGTGGCGTGTCTACGTTGTAGATGTCTATGAGCTCCAGTAACTACTTAACACCAGGTGGGCTGTGAGCTCGTCCACCCATCTAAGCAATAAATAAAAAAAAACAACTTAATTTTGAAGGAGTGCTTAAAAAATAAAAAATAAATTGTGCATTTGACAAAGACTTATTTAACATACGGCTTTCCGAAATATCTAACTTCCCCATAATCCATCCATCCATACTTATCACAGGTACTTAAGACATCTCTTTATGACCAATTTTAGATCATCTTGTTGGTCTAGTGATTTATAAACGTAACTTTAGTATTTAGGTACTCTGGCATCGATTTCCGATTGAAATGGGTCTCTTTGTAGAGACATTACGGAATTTTGCGACGTTCTTGTCGCGTATAGTATTTACAATTTGAATGCAGTCACCAAACTTGAGACATGAGGTTGGGCTTTAATTATATTGTAATAACGCTGTGTACCCGTCAAATCCAAAAGCATGACAAATACGCACCCGAAATTGGCAGAATAGTAGTATCTACTTGCGCGGGATTACAGCACACTACCCACCGACGCAAATGTATACATGTTATGGATTTTTATTTTAGGTATAAGATATACCTCAATTGTGGAAGTCGGTCCTGAGTACCTGATAAGTTCGTATTTTCTTAAAAAATTGAACGCCGGTGATTTGAACACCAGCATAGTCGCATCACTCAATACGAGTACGTCTGAAGCCTTATCCTTTTAGCCAAGACGACTTCAAAATCTAGTTTTAATTCCATTCTTAATTTTTCAATTACAAGCCTTTCAATCCCAAGGAGGTTTGCACAACTATTACCTATATTGGGTATCCATCCAGATGAATAGATGAAAAAAGAACTAATCCACAATCAAACTCATACTAATATTCTACGCGTATCACCTAGTAAACTATCAAATATCGCCAATTAATGACTGAGCTTGAACTGGTTATTGAGTACGGCTAATAGAAGTATCAAAATCGCAGAATCGAAGGTACCTAAGTATACCGGTTTCGCTTGTTAATTATTGTCGTATCCTGGCTGACGAGCACACGACTCAAACGCATCCCTATATCATGTCACATTGAACCATTCGTAAACTCATTTCATATCACGTAGGCATAGTGTACCATATTACGATCGATCTGCAATTAATATAACATTAATATCGAAATAGAACCTTATTCATTATCAGACTGATAAGATAAGATCTGGTGCGACGTAATTTCATTGTTTTTCTATAATAACATTCTAAAATTACAATTAGAGGGAAAACGGAAGACTTTGATTATCATAAGATTTCAATTAAATAAATGTTACCACGATAATAAATATATCAATAATCTATTTTTTGTAATAATATCTAATATAAAGCATCGAGCAAGCAACAACAACAAGCTAGCAGCAAGAAACGCATTATTGCTTAGATGGGTGGACGAGCTCAAAGCTCATTTGGTGTTAAGTGGTTACTGGAGCCCATAGACATCTACCACGTAAATGTGCCACCCACCTTGAAATATAAGTTCTAAGATCTCAGTATAGTTACATCGATATCGATGAGACTATGCCGCAGTCCTTAATACGTATTTGACAGATATTCATGATGGATTCCCACGGTGAAATAACATATTGTAATTAAAACCTAACACGTGAATTTTATTACTATTCATATTAGATTAAATCCTATTCATATGTTGCCCAGGTTGAGCCTCGCTCACCTACCTAACTGTGCGTATCTGAAATAGCCCCTTTAAGCTAGCAGCGGATAAATAAAAAAGAAAACTTATTTTTTTTATTTGAGACATGGCAGTGAGACGTGGTCGCTCACAATCGGCCCTCTCAGAAGGTTCAACAAAGAGTAATGGAGAGGGCTATGCTCGCAGCTTCTCAACGAAATCGCATCAGAAATGAAGCGATTCGCAGGAGAACCATAACCGATACAGCCCGAAGGATTGCGAGGTTGAATGGTAGTGAGCAGAGTACATTGCTCGTAGATCAGATGACTGCTGAGGCTTGTTCTCAAGTGACGTTTGCGTACCGGAAGAAGCAGAACGGGTAGGCCTCCCGCATTAGACCTACTACGTTTTTAAGACTACAGGAATTTTGGAGACAACATAGGACCGGTCTTTGTGGCGAGTCTTGGGAGAGGGAAGCCTATGTCTAGCAATGGATGTCTGTGGACTGACATTAGTAGTAGAATACCTAAGATAATGTTTCGTACAGAATGGAAAGCAGTCGACGCCGCCCAAAACACATCATTTCGGATCCTCCCGATGCATTAACGGTGCCTTTAGGTACCTCAAACACCGGTCATCGTTCTCGTCGAACCCGTTGCTTGCGACAAAGGGCTAGGTGAGTAAATTAACCCACAGACACAGCCCACTGAGTTTCTCGCCGGATCATCTCAGTGGGTCGCGTTTCCGATACGGTAGTAGATTCTGCGAAGCACGGCTCTTGCTAGGGTTCATGTTAGCCACGTCATCAGGTTTGAGCCCCGTGAGCTCACCTACTAGTTAAGGTTACGCTGAAATAGACTCTCAAGGCTATCAGCTTAGGCAGAAAGAAAACAGCAAATTTTGCAAAAATTAGACCCGCTCTATAGAGATATAGTTTTGTTTCAATTATAGTTTAAAATGTTTAATCACCTACCTGTTATAATTTCCGTCTTTTTTTAACTAAGATTTCTCTTTATCTAACTTTTTTCACAAAAAACGTATCACAGTTGAAAATAACCAGTGAAATTCTGATTATTATGTATAGGTCTCCAACAAACGGTACCATTTCGTTCGGTGCCCAAACATTTATAAAGAGCATTTGTCTACCATTAGGAATAATACATTTCGTTACAATTATAAAACAATTAGAAAACTTATTAGAGTTTTATAGTATTGTTAGCTTTATGATGCAATTTGGAAATTTTGGGGCATTAGTTATTAAAATAACCGTTATGGTTACAGGAAAACGCTTTTAAAAAACTGTCCGTGTATTTTTATATACAGTACACGATAAACCAATGCATTTACACGATATACCAATGCATTATAAGCTCTTATTTTAAGTAAATTCATACTTACAGTAAGTTACATTTTTAATTTGTTACAAAGATATCTCTTGATTTGCAAAAAAGTCTACAACACAGGTCTTTAGGTGCATCCGGTCGCAAATCTTCAATTTTTCCTTTTCTTGTTTGTTCCGTAGAGCATCACGTTAAAATACTAGTCTTTTCGTGATAAAAAGTACTTTAAAAGAACATAATACGTCTTAACGGTTGTACATGTTGGACTCGCTATGATAGAGACTATACAAGAGACATTATTGTTTCTAATCAGGCGATACCACAACAAATTTAATGGTAAGCTCTCATTTCAAGTACTATAATGTTAGTTACTAGGTATGCCTAATACCATAAAGTTGACAACATTGAAATTCAGTAGTTTTATTCATATTCATATTTTTCATATTCAGTAGTTTTAGAGTAGCCGTCGCTTGAACAAACAAGCAAATAAAAGTAATAAAGCGATGATTTAGGGTGAGATATACCTGAACATCGTATGGCAACCTTTTGTTAGTAAACATTATCATTGTACAAGACACTTCTGTTTAATAAGGTTAAGGAAAAAATATACGATTTAAAAAAAGAAAAAAACTTGTACTGTTTTTAAAGTTCATTTCCGGAAAACGAGCTACGATTATATGAAGTTACAATGAAATACTAAATATAAAAATAAAACATGAAAGATCATCATCATTATTTCTATATATTTTTCCAATACTACCAGTTTATATTGTAGTAGTAGTAGTAGTAGTAGTAGTAGAAGAATAATGCGACCTTCGACTGCAGGAACATGAAATTTTACGAAAACTGCCGATTGGCCGACTAATTTTCATAAGTGAATAACAATCAAAATATTTTTCGTTCATAGTATTCTGTTTTCCCGTACCATTACATAACCATACGATTAAAAATTTCCACACATTAAATACATGTCTTTGTGTGAGTGCTTAATTTAGGTATGTGATATCATAATAATAATATGGAAGTTAAAATTACCTATAGAGTCGAATCTCACAGCTTGACTTATAGTTTGAAGGAAATAACTAATCTGTTAAAAACGATTAAACAAAAAATCACTAGACCACGAACAAGATTTTTCAATACAAAATAGTTTTATTGCTTGTTACAAAATTTGAATTAATCACTAAATAGGTTTGACTAATGTTGAAAAATTTCCGTTTTAATGGCTTTTTAGATAACGTAGCTTATTAAAAATTAATAGTTACAATTAGCGAGCGTAAGAAATGACTCTTGCGTGTAAAAAATATTTATTAAATACATTAGCGGGGAAAGGCAATTCAGCAAGCTGTACTGGGCGCGGCTTCGTCGTTCGATGTCAGTGCTCGTCGATTTATGATAATTGAAAGCATGTTTCATTGACGCACTGATGTTTATTTTAGATAAGAGATTCTTCTGACTGTTGGCACTATTTCATATACAAAACTCATGAGACGCCGGACCTCCCGCGTGCTCAACTCGCCTGTCCTTGCAATCCTTTTTATTCGTAATCAACACCGTTTTATTACGTTTAAATATAATTCACATGCTAACACGCATCTGTCTGTTCTTATTTAATTATACCGTTACTGAATATCTTAGTGGCAACTGTTGAACCAAAACCACTTGTAGCTAAATTAGAAGCAAATTTGTCATCATAGGCGTTCTGTGTTGAGCTATGCAAAAACTAATCAAAATATATTTTTAAAGTTTAATGTTACTGGTGGTAGGACCTTTTGTGAGTCCGTAAGGGTAGGTACCACTGCCTATTTCTGCCGTGAAGCAGTAATGCGTTTCGGTTTGAAGGGTGGGGCTGCCGTTGTAACTATACTGAGACCTTAGAACTTATATCTCAAGGTGGGTGGCGCATTTACGTTGTAGATGTCTATGGGCTCCAGTAACCACTTAATATCAGGTGGGCTGTAAGCTCGTCCACCCATCTAAGCAATAAAAAAAATAAAAAAATAACAAATAATGTCTCGCAAAGTATGCTAATGTTGTAGACGTATAAATACATACTGAGTACGCTTACGGCGAGCTTGCACAAATAACGTTATTCATAAGCACTCTGTACAATACATGTTTGCTTGTCGCTCATTGTTGGCGCCTACAAAAACGTATACAAAGCCATTTCGGCTGACAGCTGAAATGCCTCCAGCCCTGTCGGTATTATACTACACGAACGCCCGAGATATCTCTTCTTCTTCTATATCGTTCCCTCACTAATGAGGATCGCGACCACACGTGACGTTCTTCCACTGTGTTCGATCATAGGTGGCATGGACTGCACGGTACAGACTACCACGAAGTGCTTCTCTTGCTAGATCTGACCATCTGGCTGGTGTTCTGCCCACGCTGCGCTTGCCCTCCGAGATATACCACAACAAATTAAATATCTTAACTAATCATTTAATGTATCCCCAAAATGGGTTTTATAGAGTAATCAAAAAAGTGTTCGCGTTATACTTTAGTAACGCGAAATACATTTTAATTATACTTAACGGAAGCGCGTATAATTTTCCTTAAACAAATTCTATAGTAATATGCTCAAATGCTTCAAAATCGAATCGGGTTGGTAACTAAAAATTCTAAACTTCTAATCTGATATCATGTTGCACTGCATTAGCATAACAGAGAGTTTGATGTAAGATATAAATGAGAATCTTTTCTAGCAACAGTGTGTTGCGCTTAACATGTAAATATAATATTCTTATCAAAGCTGGATCAGTCGGATACCGGGATGCAATTGCCATAATAATTATTTGCAATGTTTACTTAACACCCTTTCACACATGACGAGATCTTGACAATACGTCGAGAGCCGAGGGTGCGTCGAACCCTCGTTTGAACTTACGATAGTGGTGAATTCAATGCAACTATCGAAATACCTCTTATGAATCACAAAGACGATCATTTCAATTATTCTTATTCTTTTTCTCTAGTCGACAAATCAAAACAGTACGTCTAACATAAAGAGGATTCATTAGGTTCGTTTATTTGATTATGTATTTCCTGAATATGAGTCGAGATTTGTTGATATCTTCAATTAAAGAGTGCTTATTTTGAAAAGCATTCAGTTGGACAGAACTTCTTCTGTTTTAGCACCTAATAAAAAAGAAACCAAAATCAAAGGATAATTTTATAAAAACATGTTCAATAGCTCAATAAAACTAAAAATATATGACGGCAGTGATTGGCATCATTATCAAAATTAAAGGCAGCGACATTTTATTATCCACCGCTTGACGAATAGATTACAATCTACCGCGCTATAAATGAAACTAAGGAGGCGCTTGCAGCGGATGCGAGCAACGTAATTCAATTCCATCTGAATATATCATTCGTCTAAATGTAGGTTTATTGCTACTTTTCTCACGGAACTAATACATTATCGAAAAATTTCAATTCAAAACGATCTCACCATTTGCCCATGTAGTTCGAATTAAAGATTAGTTATTACGTACCTTAGCTAGAACAACAATTTCCCGTTGTCTCCTTAAATAAAACTACTTGTAATTTTAATGGCGTATCACAATAATCATATGCACCTGGACTATTTTCGCGTATTGTAGGTAACTGAATTTCTTTTGACCGTTTCAATAAAAACGTTCGCATGATAAAGGGTGGTCAAGAATGAATGGTCAAGCCCCGTTTAATAGTAACGCGATGACCACGACCGTCAGGGACATAACGACGTTCCTATCTTTTTATACATTATCTTCGCAAGAGGGTTCGTTACAAAAGGAATTGAATGGAATTAAATGTTATACCATGAACAATGACGACGATCTTCAAGAGGAAACCGGTTTTACTCTTAAATGGGTCACACGGTTTCAGGGTTCTGTTAAGCAACTGTGACGATATAAGGAGCAGCCATTAATCGTAGTTTAAATTTAAAATAAAAATTATAAACAGTATAAAATCCCATCTGAATAAGTACTTTTATGTTACTTATAAGTTCTGTTTTTGCTGGACTAAACGATGTTTATAATTATCTACGTTGTAAAATAATTCTGCCCATGAGAATATAATAATATGTAAGTGTGGAGTTGGTGAAATCGACTTCCCGTTACTGTGGCGAGTGCGAACGACAGGGTCAAGAGGGCGAGGCCCTCCCTGAGGCATCCAGTCGCGCGTTTCTATGCTAATCTTACCATTACTGTTCTACGCTCATCGACTAATATTAATGTTTATAGCCAAAGCGTTTCAACTAAGAAGACTCTACTAAGAAAGTCTAAAATATAATGTTTTCAAAATAAGATACTAGGCTATTGAATGTTACTCGAGAACAAATATTAGGTATTTACGATAGGAAAGATTAGCTGCGCGCTCTCGTGACTGCACGCAATGTGCTTACGAAACTCTTAACACCTACATGAACGATCGCAGAGGAATACAGACGGAACTAGTTCATTTCTACATCTATCGTGCATTCAATTCAAATATTAAGAGCGATTTAGACAACAAATACATTCGCGTCAAACCTGACGATGCACTGGCGTCGAACGATTAGCATACAAACAGACTCGGAGAGGCGAAGCGCGCGGATGGGTGCGGGCGAGACTTGGTATTCGTTATAATTTTGAATGTATGAATGAGCAATAGCGGCGCGTTGAACTGGGCGCGTGGGACGCGTGCCGACAATGACTCGAGACAAGTCCTGGGCGTCCTTGTCAATGTGATCCGCTTCCATCCACATCCGTCTATTGTCATTATTTGTATTTATGCACTCCCGTAAACAGTGACGAACATGACGGGCGGAATGGATCGGCCCGCGTCGACACATTCCCGAGTATTCATTTGTTTCGGTCGTACAAACTATCCAGTTGCTATGCTGTTTGATTGTTGGAACCTACCACGATTGCATCACATTACTAATTAATAATTCGACGGGAATGGTTACGTTGTTTTCGGAAAACCAAAACTGTCATTTTAGTAATTAAAACTGTCACTTTACTTTGATCCTTAATGAAAAAAAAAACATAAAAATACTAAATGTAGTACAACGTACATACATCTACACATAATTCCCATTTAATATATTCTCCGAATTTTATAGGTGTCAAGTGTGTAAGCGCTAACACGCGATTTACATTTTCATGGATTCAAACAAGTTTCCTCTCTAACTAGTGTTTATGGTGTACAATAAAAACTCCATAAAAGTTTAAATGGTTTGTATGGGGTTAAGTTAACATTATGCACTCCTTGTATTAAAAATGTGTCGCAGCGCTTGCTCATTTCTACGTCGCCATTCAAAGGATGCTGTTAACAACCTCTTTCAAAGACCGGACTATAATTTGATAAGGGTCCTTTTCTATGAGAATACGTCGTGGCGTTGATATTGTCTACTAATTTATTCATGGTGAATTTATTTTTACTTTACTTAAAATACAGATAGGAAACAAAATACTAATACCATGAAAGTCTGAAATGACTTTAGCTCGAAATTAACGATTAATACACATTAATACCGAAAAATCTCTCAATACTGCTAACGAAATTCATAAATCCTTATAACTCGCTATATATCCTATCTGTACTTATTCATAACTATACCTACCCAAGTCCCAAGAAGGATATGCTAATTTAAATGATATTCAGAAGCAGGAGCGGGGTGTTTTCGCAGTTGCGAACTGTTAATCTTACCGTGCGTATTCAAATGAGAGTCTATGATTTATTGAGTGGAACATTAACATTTTTATTATTTGTTATTCTTACACCTTTCGTTGGGGCCGGAAGCCACGCGGCGTCTTGTCTCAGTTTATTCGTCCGTGAGAGTCGCGCACAACCCTGTCTGCAGACATGTGAGCGCGCACAAAAACACCGTTGCACACATTATCATAGTTTACATATAAATTTTACGCAAATTCATTCGGTATTCACCGTGCCTCGAAATTCGGCGATTATAATGATAATTGCATCGATACACGAACGTTCGATTTGATCTACGGCCGTGAGAATCGAGGATTGATTTTCCGCGATTGTTTTCTGATTGATTCCACGTTTAAATGTTTAGTCGAAAATCGATACTCGGAAATTTGCATTTATGATTCGATACACTAACGATACGTTCACTTTCGAATAGAAAAAAAAAACACTCGTAAAATTTTGTGAGTAATTTCTTCTTTCAATAAATGTAGACTAACAAACTTCGTTAGTGTTTATAAATCGACAAACATGTACATTTTTTTTATCTTCTTGAAAGTAAGTTAAGAAACCAAAACAAAATGCGTTTTGTTACGCTTGAATACTATTTTCCTTATGATTTCGGGTTTGACATAATTTGGCTGTATGGTGCTTAGAATATCCGTTATCGTCTCGTGGGTTTCGTAAAAGGACTCTAAGGGAATCACCGAAGAATTAGCAGCAGCATTCTCTGAGTATGATATGCCTTCATTGCTTTTCGGCTAGAAACTATACAATACAACTGATATTTAGACCTCATGAGATATCTATAGGCTCTGGTAGCTACCTAACATCAGGTGAACAAAACTCGTTCATCCACCTAGCTAAAACTTAACCACAACAACAATGTATTCCTGCTTATCAAAATCTTTGTCTAAGTGTCAGGTAAAAGTTCGTACCTGCATGGTTTAAATGTATATCAAGTTAAACTGGTTGTCAATGTTGAGGTTTATTGTTTCATATGATAAATGAAATTAAAATTACCGAATGACAATTAACCGAACAATATGTTAAAATTAAACTATAAATAATATGCTGACTAAGTAGTACAGGAGGTAGATAATACTCACGGCCAGACATCAACAAGTTTAGCATCCTTGTGGAGATTCAGATGGGTATCTTGTCCGAGTGGAGGAAGCTTGTAATAATCAGCGACAAGCGGCTGAGGCTGTTGATCATCTGAGACGCCAAGCACGGCCGACGTAGCCGCGCTCAGCGGGTGATCCGCCCCGCTGGAATAATACGCGCGCCATGTCTCTCCGCCTACTTCCATCACCTCTTTGCGTCTCCTGAGGGCAAAAAAAACATTTGTTAGCTAACATGAACGTATGTACATGTTGAACGACGCATTTCGTCTGCTATGCTTATGTTTCATTCAAGTCATCATCTCATATGTGTAAACACAACGTAAAATACAGGTATATCAGGCGTGTAGTTTTATAAGTCCGCTACAACTTACGAACCAGTTATTAGGCGTGACCATTTCGGTACGGATACTGACCTTTGATGGCACTCATACCGATTGTCGTATTATATGACGGCGCATTCGCTAATTGTTGCGCACATAGAGGAATGAGTCAGCTGAGCCAATGCTGGGTGCCGTATAAACATAAGCAGTTTGCCTGACGACCTAACGATATCGTAAGCCTGTTCGCACAGACTGATACGGTAAGATTTCTTTGGTGCACTGGCTGACACGTCATACGAGCTGGATCGCCTGGTGTGGTGCAACCTGAAGTAGAACAGGTCCGAACCACTCCCAGAACCGGAAGGATACGAGGCAAATCCCTGCTCCCTCGCTAACCAGTTTAGGTCGTATGACGTCACGCCCAGCGGTATCCGACGTTGCAGACAAATAAATAAAAAATGGTGGAAGCACGCGTCGGACGGGTTTGACCGGATAGTAGTTCTACCTGATTCCTGTTCCTGATGTTTGATAGGTTCATTGTGTCGTAGCAAAATATACAAGCTATTCCGCAAAATCATTCAATTGGAAGACAGGTTTGGGAAATCCATTCAACTTATTCAATATTACACAATTAAGTAATGTTATGTTGAACTAATAGTATGCGGTTTCGTTTAAAATGATCAAGTAACCTATAAAAAGAAGACTACAACAAAATGCTTAGCCTCGAATCTATTCGGATTACTTGAAGTTGCTCTCGAGAGCTAATAGAATATACTAAGTGTAGTGGCGAACTGGAAAAGCCAGCTTCTGGCATTTAACCAGCCGATGCGTGAGTCATTTGACGAGTTAGTTGGCAAGCCGAAGAGACGGGGGCCGGGCGGCGCGGGTGCACCACGTGAATGAGATTCCGGTAGGTGCGCACGTAAAAATCGTGCAACGAATCTAACAGGTTTGCTGGGGTCCTTGTGAGGCCATCGGGACTGGTCTAACCTGCCCTGTGTGGCTGAACCTCGAATTTCTGGCCGTTTCCCATCACGTTCGCTTCGAATCGATACATGTAAACATACCGGCTTGTTTACATTAATAACCTGATCCATGACTTTAGAGGTAACGGTATCGAATAATAATCAGAGCGTCGTGCATTATGTAATCAAGTGAAGAACGAATCTGTCAAATGGTACATTTATAGACATTAATTGAATTGAATTATCTATACTGACAATGGTTTGATCACAAATGGATTTCGCAATTGTCCGTTCTTCGTAATTGTTTGTTCTACTGTATCAAGAGATTAGAAAGTGTCACACAGCTGACGCGGCTCTGTGACACGCTCTGAAGCGAATCGAATCGCACAGAGAAGGGTTGAGGGATTCACGGCTACACAAACAATATGTTAGACACGGCGAAATTTTTGTTATTTCTAACTAATACCATTAATTTTATTGCGTCCCAAAAAATTCAACTCGCTTAGAAATGAATGCTAATTAATTATTTTCATTAAAACACACCGGACGTAGGTGATTTAATTATGTATTTATAAGTTGTAACAAAACATTTTCAATAAGCCAGATTAACCAATTACGCAATTACTATACGATTGATGTTTATGAAACAACTGTTTTAATTAAATCATAAATGTAGATCCTATACATGTAGAGTAATTAAATTAAATTGCAACGAACGGCTTAATCAATTCGAACTTACGCGATTCAAATCTAAACGGATCAGTATCGTTTTCATATTGTGCATTAAAAAGAGGCGAAATGTTAATTGTCGTCTGGCTACAAAAGAAAAAAAAGAAAAAAAAAAGATTGAAATGAGTGCACACGTCGATGGTCAGTGTGGCGCGGAGAGTTTCGAAAGACCACGCCGGTTGACGTCCACGTCTGGTGACGCGTCCAACTATCGATCATTCGGTTCGTTAATAAATAACACGTTGGCGTCGTTTGCCGCTTATCTGCTGCTCGGGCATGTGGAAAAATTTGGTGTAGGTGTCGTAACGGAGCGGCATACACGTCTGATACGGCGTGTATTGCGTGTGCCCGCCTGCCTTGTTCATATCCTCTTTGGTCGTTGGATCTCGCCGTCGGTCTCATAATTAATCTCTTAACTAAAAAAAAAAAAAACCTACATGCCAAACGATAAAAGGGCCAATCAATTTCCTTGTCAATTTAAAATTAGAAGACGGCTTAGGTAGAATTCGATATAAAATATTTTTTTTAAAAGTGAGTTCTGCAAAATGCTGTAAATTGTGTTCTCGATTGAAATGCTCGATGTAGTACCAAGTACAGATCTTGAATGCGAGCATCCTTTTTGTTCGGATTAAAAAAAAACACATCTAAAATAATAATCTGTGGAACTTACGATCACTGGTAAAATGTTTATTTATAGATAGTATAGAGCAGTGCTTTGGGCTGAAGTTACTTCGTTTCAAAGTCATCCTTTGTAAGATAACATTAGCTAAGCCTAACTTTTCATCGTTTTGAATTCGTCGTTTTTTTTTATATATGATGATCCACATACATTTCATAATAGATATGAACCCACAATATTGCCACTACATAAAATGTATGGTAATGATGAGGCTGTCGAAGCCCAATGATAACAGACAAATAGTTAATAATAGCACTCTTTTTTTCTTCTTCAACATCGGTTAAAATCGCCAAGATCGCTATAAGCTCACGTACATAAGTATCCATATGAGTCTTACGACGCACTGCAAAATGTATTGAATCACGTATTAGCTACGAAACTGGCTATGCAACTTCACCTCTTTCACCCGACAGGTGCGGCCCGTACTTTAACTGAAGGGAAAGTCCGGTTGCGGGGTAGAACCACGCATGTTTTATCTTCAATGATAAGAGAAACCTAAGGCTGTGAGAGTAACTTTGTTGAATTTATGAAAACAATTTTAATTCCAAGTTAAATCAAACAGAAGTGCATTTTTGATGATAACGAGCGGCTAGCGATATAATACGAGGTCACGAACTGAAATTCATGAGCTTTCCTGTCGATTTACATTAATTATAAATGATTGGACTATATTCACGATTTATTTGTGC
This sequence comes from Bombyx mandarina, assembly GCF_030267445.1. Taxonomy (NCBI): domain Eukaryota; kingdom Metazoa; phylum Arthropoda; class Insecta; order Lepidoptera; family Bombycidae; genus Bombyx; species Bombyx mandarina. The sequence goes on along the minus strand of NC_143212.1, from coordinate 8,827,537 downwards.
AAAAATCAACTAATGTAAATAACCTACCAACATAATTTCAAGTGGCGATTTAGCCATTTGCTTTTCTGCTAGTTTTAATCTTATTGACAAAAAATAGGGACAAACTAATTTAAATGTTGATTGTTGTTACATAAACGCCGCCATTTTGAATCAAATACTTTTGGAGTCATTCACCAATTCATTATTACTGTTGTTTTTGTGTACGAACGTTGAAGTTTGAGTTGGAATGCAACGCTGCTACATTTTGTCAATTAAAGAATTCACTGGCTCGGTTCGTGGCAGCGCTGGACGTTGTCAGCTACGCAAAAAGTACACATTCTTCATACCAGTATAAATAAATAAGGGATGAGTACAGACAACAACGGGCACCTCGCTGCCGAGCATCGCAGACAAGAACATTTTCGACAAAACCCTTTTTGCATCGAACTCTGACGAGAAACGCATATGCGATGATTCATTTACGGAGTTCTTCACCGTAAAAGTATGGTCAGCATTACTTAGGTTTTTTTTGCGGCATTACGTATGGTAGGCGAGATATGTCTTCTTAGAAACATGCGCCCACGCAGATTAAAGATGGAAACTTTGCCTGGTCCGTAAATATGAGAAAGTTAAGTCTTTAGACATTTCTTACGTGGCTTTTAATACTATCAAATACCTGTCCCAAATTTAAATTAACGATCCGCGATGTACAATGTACTACGTTTGTTAATGTACATTTGTAAAAATAAAGACTATAATATAAAAATCGAGTATAAGTTTCAACTTGGTCAAAGTCTGTTACTTTTTTATTTTATTTAATATTAACAAAGAATGATAATTATGATTCTTAAAACTACTGTACATCCGTATGATGGACAAGGTTAAGATGACAACATCACCAGCAAGTTTTATGTTCAGTATTATGTTCAGCTATTAATTAGATTATAGAGATAGAACGGCCCTGGCCACCTGGATATTATTACCTCTTATTTCGTCATCTTTCTTGGGGTTCATATCTAAATCTAAATTTCCAGTGAACTTTTCTATTAATTCCAAGGACAACATAGAAACGGTTTATACTATTTACACATTTTAGTATAATATAAGAAAGAGAGAGATAGATATAGTTTATAATATACGCAAGTATTAACACATGTGTTCGTTGAATGCTAAGTAGCGTGAATCTCACGGGCTATAGAATTTATAATTAAAATAATCGGGATCACATCTCCAGCGGTCTGCTTATGATCGACATGCCGTCCTAGACTCGTTAATGTCACTATTTAAAAATTGACGTTTGATGTGAATATAAAATTTCATAAAGGGACGTAAATTTTATTGATTTTTTTTTTCTATAAAACCGTTGGTTGACCATTGAGTGACACTCGGCAATAAGGTCTGGGTGACGCATGAATGTGTCGCTAACTCCGGTTCGTGCGAAGTGCTCTTTGTATTATGTATACGCGTTCGTATGCGCGTAATCTTTGTCCGATTCAGTGGTTATTGAATTTTTTTGTAGGTTACAACCATAAAAAAACATCGCTAGCGTATTAATTCTCAAGTAGCACGACGATAAAGGTTGTTTTCTGTTAAAAAAATAAAGATACTAAATTAAAAGAAGTTTATAGTATTATTTGAATACCCTAGAAAAGCAAATGAGTATTCGTAACATCGGTAAAAGATAGTAAAATGAAAACGATATACATACCTACATACGTGAAATTAAACGATAAAAGTGTTTTTAATCATGTCGTGGATAAAATACTAACTTCATCATATTATTATAACATTAAATGAATGAATAGAGTCATGTTGGACGGTGAGACTAAACGCCGGACCAGTTTTAATAATAAGCGTCCTCGCAATTATTCCACGGAGCAATCACCACAAAAAACTTCGAAGCACTTATCATTGATCATTTTAAAACAAATTATCTTTAACCGCCATTTAATATAATAAACAACAATTTCAACTTTTTAAAGTTATTATCTTACCATATACAAAATAATGTAATTCTGTACATTTTGAATGGTAGTTACACAAAACCACGTAGTTATTAAACTAATCAATTTAACGCACAGTATTCGAAATGAACAAATTTAATGTTTTCGTTTCACTACAAATCAATATGAAATATACAATCGAAGTTGCACGCATCGAGCTCTGTCTAGGCTCGCGTCAAGTGTCTTATCAGAAGAATTACGAGTTTAGAACTAAGGAACGCCCGCGGCGAACGATACTCACTAAAACTCCAATAAATGCATCGTTTCCGTTTCGTATGACTTTTCTAATTTGAATGACCGTGTGTGGTCCTGGCCGTTGAGACTATGACACTCGATATTTCACAAAAATAGATCCCTCTATAAATCAGAAAGTAGTATAATGAGAATACATGGAACATACAATATTTTAAATGGTTTTATTTTTATGGAAATATAAGGACTATAAATCTAAATTTTCTCTGCAACGTTATCGTCGAGTCGAGTTTGGATTGAGGGGCTTGTATCGGCTGATTAAAGTCTGCACGTTTCAATGGAAATGTTAATGTCCTCGATTGTGTGCTAAACGCGAAACTCACAGAACGAAACTCCGAACAAAGAAACCGTACCTATAAATTTCATAAAGTTTACAAATAAAAAACGTTACAAACGACACTATAAATGAATTTGCTATTCTTTAGGGCGAGGACAGTAAAAACTTTGCTACGTTATAGTTTCCGATGGATTCGGTTGATGTCTTTAATAAGCATGAAGGTATAAATTAGGAGCGATGTCGGGTGCGCGGGTGTACAATACCTCGCCACCGCCGTTTACGTGAAATAAACAGGTTGGGCTTGGCACTATGGATAATATCATTTGATTTATTTTCGATTATCTTGTGCTTCGGCTGGTATAATTAAAGTTTACACAAGTCATGCCTCAACGTGGTCACGAAATTCCAATATCTAATCACAAGAGACAAAGGAACCTCAAGACAATCAAGGACATAATTCAATATTACTTACCAAAACTATTTTTCTAGAGTTTAAGCAAGTTGAAACGCAGAAACGTTTACCGCTATGTAATCGAAACCATTTGCCAGATTTAAAAAAAAAACCGTTCTAACAACATGGTTTAAAAGTGTACAAAACGATTAAGAAATCCCTACACATACGGACGAGTCAATAAGCTTTGTTAAGCGAGTGTAAATATTTGTCGTATTAAGATAATTCATCGAGAACCTTACGTAAAAAAGCGCAAACAAAATTATTAATACAGAGTGCGAGTATGTCCGAGCGGTCAGAAGAAGGCGCCGCCGCGGTCCACAGCGGTCTCTTAAAAAGTTTCACGCTTCTCGTCAACCGACTGACAATTGTGAGAACGCGATCAATTATCCTGTGCAAATAGTAATGGTCGACAACAAATAAAGTGTGGATTAAACTGTACAGAAACGTTTTCATTATCGCGGCGCTGTTAAAATAGCACGTCAATCATTTTACGAAGCAATCAGCGAGACCGCGATGGCAGGGCGCGAGATAAGCTTTTAATTACCTCACTACCTTATTTACATATTGTAGGAGATACTCTTGGATATATCGCAATTAGGGGCGTATTCTCCTTCCTTTTACGCCTGGATGTAGTTTAGTTTGTTATGTGGATAACATCTGTTTGACGCAAAGATTAAAAACTCTCTTGATAGAACAAGCCGCGCTCTGGAATCTGCAATTTAAGTTATAATTTTATAACACAATTAAAATAATGACTATTTGATGGCTTTTATTAAAATCAACTAGAGTATATTAACATGTTGACTGATTGAATTATTCATTATCAACGATCATTTTTATTTTGTGTACTTCTTATTTGGTATAATAAAAATGATTATACGCAAAACATGTAACTTATTAGTATCTAATATAGTATGCAGTTGTTTATTGATCATCAGAAAATAATTCGTAATTGGTTTGGAATTAAATTATTTCTGTACTTAGAAATACACTATTGTTAGCGAATTGATATCAAACAGCCTAATGCGATAATGAGGCGACTGTTCCCTAGCTCTGTATTAGTCGACTGTTGGAAGTGTATAATGCGCCAAATCGGCGCCTACTAATTGCGGAGGTCGATAATTTACGGCAGCCAGGAGTGCAGCCGGTCGGCATGGTCAGCAACACGCCGAGACATAGTCCAACTAATAACAGTACTTACGTTGCTAACTTTTGTTAGAATAACAAGTGCCACAATCCGCATGATTAATTACAACAGATATTCTAATTTATTCCTTCCGGTAGAAAGTTTTAGTCTTTTACTCGTTACTTAATTGTTGTAACTACTTTTCGAAGAGACAAAATAATATTTGAAGCATACTTATAACTAAATTTATTAGAATCGCACCACCTTATGCTAATACTGACAAGTTTTAGCGGTCACATAAGGCATCATCAAAATTCGTAATACGATCCTTTGATTGCAGCTTGTGTTATTGAAATTTCGAGCGCGGAGATAATGCTTTTTTTTACTTCTTTGCTGGAAGATAATAATTTTAAAGTTAATTTACGTGCGATAGAGTCAAACGATCGCCGTTCGGTCGCGCCAACCGTTGCCACGCTATCTAAATGCAAATCGGATAGGTTCGGTGGATGTCCATGATAAATCAGTCTCGGAACGCATTCCGTTATAGCAGAGTGGGTGCTCTGAGAGAAACGTAAGAACTGAGACTACAGGTAAATTAAAAAACGACACACAATACGCTCCACAACGAGTACTGTAGATTGTGCATTCCGATAAATACCCGTAAGTACTATTATCAACTGAGATCTTTTGGTCCTTTGATAGCAATTAAATTTTGTAAAATAGTTGAAAGCGTACGAATTATTTCGTTTGTACAATCAGCTTATTTCAACTTGAATAATTTTACAAGTACATTAAGACTATAAAATGTGATTACATTTTATATCATAATGTTTATAGTTATGCCGCAAGACGGATAATTACCAGCATTTGTATTTGCATTCAGTTTCCGTTATTAGTTAAAGTAATGCTGGCATAGAATTATTGCCGTGCTTAATCTTTGGAGTGATAATAAATTCATAATGTATACTCAACCACACCATAACGTAAATGTTCATATTTTTATATTGATATAACAATAAATATTTGGGTAGCTTACGTTAAATTTAGACAATTCATGTCATAAAAACAGCATGCGTGTAATCAATTTACTATCGAACGTTAGTTTTTTTTTTTTTTCGTCTGTAAATTCGATACATATTGTAGGACTAGATGCATAAAAACAGTTTAAAAAATAAATTGTTGCTGACAAGTAATGCTGCTGGTTAATCCAAATACGATAACACTAAAAAACAATAGTGTTTGGAATATTTCAATGTGCTTCTTTTTGATGAGGGTGAGGGGATGAGGGTTTTTGATGGAGATGATAGTTAAAAAACTTGTCTACTCACGCCCGGCCATCGACCCTATCGCATGGCCATTTACTCGAAAATACCGTCGCCGACCGCAATGCGTTCGTTTTTTTTTCTTTTTTTCCTACCTATTCCAGTAACCTCGAGGGGTTATTCTAGATTCACCGAGCCGCGCACCCGCCGCATACTTCATCTCAATAGTCACGTTTCCCGGACTCTGCAACCTACAAAAAGCCGAGTAGGCAGGTACGTCTACTCCTCATTTCAAAATAACTTAAATTTTCTTTTCCCACCGCAACACTAACAAAAGCTGTTGTGTAAAAAGCTTAACGTAATACAAATTAGAAATCAGATTACTGACGGGATACTCGACCTCAAAGAAATGTAGGGTGCGTCTGGCAGGTACTTTCACGTAACGTTGTCAGTTGCTATAAGTTACGGTAGGCAACGGCTTGGCCTGCTCCTGGTATTGCTGACGTCCATGGGCGATGATAACCATGCTCGTCAGCTAACAAGTGCAATAAAAAAAAGTTTATATTTATCAAAAACAATAAATTTTCACTTAGATTCATTTATGTGTTAATTTAATATTTTATATGTATTAACGTATGAATTCACTATTATTTCTATTGTTTCGAAATTGATCCTGTATTTTTATGTGTTACATACAGCGTGCCATAAATTAAAACTCAAAAATACGTACCGTCATTAAGGTGCTCTACATTCACGTTACGTAAGTGCGGTATCGAAAAAGGTGTTCAGTTGCAATCAGATGGCGACACACGTATAAAGATGTGTACGTAAATAATAGTAGATAGATCAAGTCGTCCAATCAAACTTCATAAACGTTTTTATCGACCTACTACAGTTGGAATCTAATTGGATTAGCAGCGGTCAAGTTTCTAGATTGAAATTACCTTTGAAAGCAGACTCGAACGGAAATGTCGACGCTATAAAATACTTTTCTGTTACACTTTTTTGTATTCCGTTCTCATTAAATCGCATATCGTGTTTATGATGTCATTGAGCGCGTACATAATCTATAAGTAATAGGTCCTGAGCAATTATGAACAGCACTTTATTTGAAGTCGTGAACCTTACGTGCATTTCTTGACAGTTGATATATTATAGTCAAGTTATTAATAATACATTAATGCATACTATCTACTAATGATATATGAAAACATACCTGCATGTGTTTGTTCATTATTTGCTATTTTCCTTGTCATGATCAAAATACAAATAATATAATACAGTATATTTACGTTTTACGAAGGTACTGGAAAAGGGCCAGACATTCGTTAATGGACGTATACATTTATTTACATCTCAATCTCTTCCATTATAAATATTCATACAAGGCCCTCTTTATCTTTGCACCAATAACGTTGTTATCAACGTGCCTATAAATAACAGAAGTGTCAAATATTCTTACTTAAATTATTCTAATTTGAATACACATTGTTTTATTTCCAATTGGTGGCTCAAACAAACACGAACAATAAAGCGTCTTACTAGAAACCTCGTAAACAACAAATCAAGTAAATTGCTATTTTAAAGTCCATATGTTAAAGTCCATATTGAATTAAGTTTTATTTTATGGAAATATTGCACAATACGTTGAAACATCTTAAAACAAAACAAAATGTATTAATTCGAGAACTTACAAAATAAATTATTCGAAATACATATTAATTAAGAAGTTCGATCCGCCGATTCCTTTTGATTGGTGCGATTTTCATACTGGTTTAAATATAAAGTAGTCATGAAAAATACGCAATTTTATGTAGATATAGACACTTAGCGGATACAATTATGCAAATACGCTAGTTCAATTATTGGCCCGTAACCACTGACTAGTAGAGGGAATTTATCGGTCGTCCGTACCTTGCTCGGCGTTACCACAGTGTCCTCATCTGCGATACGATAATTGCTGCAGCCATGTTAGAAATCTGCATATTAATAAACTTATTAATAGAAAATGATACTTTTTAAATTATGTTTAGTAATCAATAATGTTTTTGTAGAAACTTAAGGATCAAATAATTCGATTAGTGTATGAATTTTTTACATTAACGTTTAAGAACCAATCGGTTTGTTCCTCCTCCTTTCAACATTGAATGCGATAATTTTTCAATTTATCATTCTTAAATAGATTATGTAATGTAGATACTATTCTTAAAAACAAATATATTGCGTCTACACTCCGAGATTCGGCATTATACATTTTATATTTGTCAACAAAGTCACAAAAAAGAATAAAATGGGAGCATTTAAACTAATCATTCAATAATAGTAGAAAATTAGTGAGCACACAATCTAACAAATATTATCTACTGGATGTTAATTAGTTTGTCTGAAATATTGTGTGTTCATTTTGTTTTCGTACATTGTCTACCTCATTCAGTTATAACTTTGTTGTTATTGAGTATTATGTGAAAGTTTCTAGAACAGAATATCAAATTACCATAGGTGGCGCATGAATCGCTTAACTAATCAGTGTATTTCACATATTTCACGAGTCACAGCGAAACGTTATACTACGAAAACCCCACGCATCATCATTTAAACACGTATCGGGAAATTGTCTGCACCATAACATCCAATTTGTAGAGTACTACACTGTAATTGCAATATTCGCTTATTTTCCAAATAACCTTAAACCAATTTAGATAATATTTGAAGTAGCTTAAAAATAGCTTTGCCTGCAACATATTGAATTATATTATATTAGTCCTTTTATCGTGTGGGTGGACGTTCGCGTAAAGCAAATGATAATTTTTCACGAAAACTCTTTGTAAAAGAAATTATAAGCTCATTTTGCCCGCGTTTCTGTCATTAACTTAAACGTACGATGTTATTTTAAGGACTATAATCGACGCCGCTGCAAAACTGCGTGTTTTTACAGTGACCACAAAAAGCTATGCAGTTAATCGCTCGCATTATGATATTAAAATATTGAAATTAAAATAAGGATTTAAGGGCATGTAGCGCTAAGGACTACTTTCGCGCTTCCTTATAATACTGTACCTATCAATTTATATGTTGCTAGAATAAAATTTATATTTTAATAAAATTAAATAATGCGAATGACAGTTTATATGGATCTTGTGAAACAGCGAGATTTGTAGGTCGAATACAAACATAATAAGTTAAAATAGCAAATGATATCATCGTATTCAAATATGCTTAGAACTCTGTACCATTGATCTTTTTCTGAACCATTTTATATTTAAATCAATCACCGAATAAAATTAGTATTCAATCGTAATTCGTGTTACACAACTAGCACTAGACTGATTAATCGTAACCAGATTCGTATTTAAACAGAGTCGCAGTGACAACTTTAATATTGACCGGAATGTTTTTATCAAATATTGGCACGATATAAATGAGTACCCATTGTCTCAGTTAAAGTATCCACTTACGTGTATCTGTTTACCGTCGTATCCTAATACATTACGTAAGCCCGACACCCAGAAACAAAGGTGGCCTATAGATGAAATCGCTGTATTGATTCACAATGCATAAATTCATTCTGTTATGACAGGCGAGCATAAATTCTCGGCGGGACCCTCGGATGCTGCGAAACAATAAGTTCTCCCCATCAGTTGATTGTCAAAACTGTGAGATATACTCATAGACCGTTGTAACGCTTATGGACAGAGGCTACAAAGGGGTTCATGATTACAATAACGGAGTTCGCGATTTTCTATTTAATGAAGGGGTAGACAATGGTCAACGAGCCGCTCACCGTGTGAAACTATTCAAGACAATTTGTCTTTGACAAGATATCAAGGTGGTACAGTCTAGTATGTTTTTAGTTATTTATAGTTTGTTATAGACATTGCTTGCTTTTCATGACCAGAGGATTTTAGAGCATAACTTAATTAGTTACTATTCAATAGACACACATACCCTGGATACCTAGAACTATTTTTTCTACAAACTGTCTTTATTGGTATTCGTATATTCCTACCTAACGCTTTCTCCTTCTTCTCCTGGTTCCTGTATAGATTGCCATCGGTAGTGCCTATCCAGCCAGTTTCTTGTGCGAATCTGTCTTCATAACATTCATATTCATAAATTATAGGGTAGGCTTTATTCCAAAGTATTCAGGTTTAATTTCAATGTAGGTTACCGTAACATCCGTTCAATTGTATAAAATAAAAATATACATTTTATATAAGAAATAGAAATACTAATATTAGATGTTAAAGTAATGCTTACAATGCCTTTTAATTGCATTTTATTTGATCGTTTCTCAATTCGCTATGTATATTTTTTTAATAAATTTTTTTAATGAAAAACAAACGGAATTATTTAATTGATATAATAGCTCAATACATAGCTTGAGTAGCTTAAGCGACGCATCCTGTCGACTTAATTTTCCATATTACGGCGCGGTAATGTAATAAACACCTGCAAGTTACCACAAAATTACAGGCTCCCGATCTCAGCGGGCTACAGTCGACAATAGCACCGGAGCTTGCCGGCTTCTGCGGTGCAAGGTGACTGCTAAATTATAGGGTAAACTGTCATAAACAAGGGTTTTTCAAAGTACCGGCGCGCAGTCACGTTATTGTTCTACACCACATTCCTGTTCCTATTGCGAATACGAACTAAAGCTATTTAAAAATAAAACTTGATTGTACGTATCGATGTAATGTGGTACAACATATTATTAGTAGTAATTTTGTTTTTTTTTTCAATCAAATGTTTGTGCTGTTAAGTAAGATGTCAAAGTAAAAGCTGATGTCGGCGAATGCTAGTTTTCAGTGACTTAAATCCTAAGGATCGCTAATAATATTTTATATAATCTATGTATATATATAAAAATGAATTGCTGTTCGTTAGTCTCGCTAAAACTCGAGAACGGCTGGACCGATTTGGCTAATTTCGGTCTTGAATTATTTGTGAAAGTCCAGAGAAGGTTTAAAAGGTAGATAAATATGAAAATGCTTGGAATTAAATAAAAATAGCAATTTTGTTTTTCCTTTGATGTATCCTCCTTCGGAAGGATTACTTTGTTTGTTTTAAGTTTATATTATACAAAAGTTTAGGTATTTTATTTATCGATTGAGGCACTACGAAGTCTGCCGGGACAGCTAGTATTTTATAATAAAGATACACACTCAATAAGTTTTCACGAATGTTAAACCTAGAACATCTTGTAATTAAAAATCATAAACTACATAATTATAATATTAGTCCGCGCAGATTGATTACCGCCATCTGACCTATTGCTATGAAGCAGATAATAATATGTGTTTGAATATGTAGGAATGAATTACAATACAATTGGAACTTCGACTAAAGTGGATGGATCTTCTTTCACTTTATGATGTCTTAGAACTCCGACGACCACCTGAACCAGGACCAAGTTACTAAACTGGTGGTGAAGGTAGTCAAAAGATATCCTTATACGTCACCGTTAATTAAGAACCGACGTGGAAGAGAGATAGCGAGATGTTCTGATCACGTACCCGCTCTCATGACTATATTACGTACAAATATTAATTACTACACAGTTTTGCAGCTGATTTCGTTGTAAATTTCTCAAAAACATTTATTCTTAATGGTATTTACTATTAGATAGAAAATAATGTACAAAATGAAACGTTTAAAAAACCATATTTATGGATACATCGTGAAACAAGGAACCAACGTGGAAGAGAGATAGCGAGATGTTCTGATCACGTACCCGCTCTTATGACTATATTACGTACAAATATTAATTACTACACAGTTTTGCAGCTAATTTCGTTGTAAATTTCTCAAAAACATCTATTCTTAATGGTATTTACTATTAGATAGAAAATAATGTACAAAATGAAATGTTTAAAAAACCATATTTATGGATACATCGCGAAACAAGATAGTGGCTTGATTTATTTTGAAATGAAACTAATACATAACTTACCTAGTGAATAAATTCACAAACAAGCCTTGACGATTTTGTTTTGATTAGATAAAATGGTTTTAATTGGATAGAGACTAGGTATTTTTATGACAGTTTTTTGATTGCACGCTAATCATTTTACGATCTTCTTGATTGTAAAATTATACTACACGAAAATGGTAAAAACGTAATTAAAATTTTAGATTAACAATTTCCTTTTAAACTTATTTCCTATCACGCATGGCAAGTAAGTAATGCTTAATTATATTTAACTAATGACAAAAATACACCGGTTGCACAATAGCCCTAAAGCGTTGCGGGACCCGATAAAGGGTTGCTTGAAAGCGACAAAAAAAAATTTGAATCGCCCCGATGCGCCATTATCTTCGAACGTTAAAAATAATATGGTCATAGGGTAATGTACATTCATGCTAGCTCGGTCCAGGAGCGGATTTGAATATTCCTTTGTGACATCTACCCCCTGCCTGCGCCGGACTTCACACGCTCTCGGCAGGTACACTGCGCGACCCCTTCTGCGCACCTTTCGATTACCAAAAATTAAACACAACATCAATACTCAACAAATCTTGATACATGCTGAAATGTATAGTTTATTATTAATTACACAATGTTTGCATACTTATTGCAAATTTTTTTTGCGAGCTTAATTTTCACCATTGAACAAATAATGTTCAAATCACGTAGGCACTTTAACCTATTAGCAATCACTTAATTCATATAAAACCATTAAACTATTGAGATCAACACATTTTTTTTACATTAGTGTAAATGCTACAAGTAATATGTTAGAGTTTCATTCACGACACGAACACCGTAAAATATGATTTATGATAAGGAAAATACTTGTTTTTAATTACAAGATCGTTTGGTACTTACATTGTGAATTTTGTGTTTTTTACTTAAACACACCTATCCGATTTCATTAATTCGAATTAGTAATTGCCACAGAGTAGAGACACGCCCGGAGAAGTAATTTAAAAAAAAGAGTATTAAAAGAACATCGTCTTTTTTTTTTATCTACGTATCCGACGTCCGTTGCGTCAAAACGAATGAACGTCAAAAACGCAAGTGTCAAGATTAGTCAAGCGCAGTATTTTGATAGACGCGTAATAGCATTGTTCGTACACGGTGATTGCTAATAATTTGATTATTATTAGTTGTGTTCATTACGGCGCCAGGCCGTTTTGTAAATTCAGCAAACTACCTAGGGAACGGCATATTGAAATTAAGAACCCTATCAATTTTGAATAACAGCAAATTAATTTGAAATTCTTTTAATTTTAATTCGGTGACGATTTATTTTTACAGCATATTGTACTAAGGTTACCAATAAATGCCACTTCTGCGGTGTAAGCTGACAATTTACGTTATCACTCCGCAATAGATGCAATCACTCGAAATAATAAACGTTTTAGAACACATTAACGGTAGGCAGCGGCTTGGCTCTGTCCATGTCCAAGTCCATGGGCGACGGTAACCACTTACCATCAGGTGGGCCGTACGCTCGTCTGCCTACAAAGGCAATAAAATAAAAAAGCCATCAGATTTAATGTCGGCTTTAAGTGAATTAATTTAAAGTGTTTTAAAATTACAGAATATTTTTCATCCTGTTGAGCACACGGTCGTTACATAAAGCTAACTTAGTCACAGATATCGTTTTATCAGTGAAATGGCATTCACAGTGACATGAGATATTGTAAAGACATGCCGCTTCAAGCAAGCGAGCTGTTTCGGAATTGAAAGTCGTTTAGTAAAAGAACGTAATAAATTTAACATTCCGTTCCGTTATACAAGACGTTCGGTTCGTGATCAACATCTCGGTTGTATAGATACACTATATGTTTATTATTTCACTATAAATTGATACAAATGATTTCCTCTTCGTAATATATTTGCTGTAACCAAACAAAAATATATCTTCTACATATTTTATTTTTATTGCTTAGATGGGTGGACGAGCTCACAGCCCACCTGGTTTTAAGTGGTTACTGGAGCCCATGGACATCTACAACGTAAATGCGCCACCCACCTTGAGATATAAGTTCTAAGATCTCAGTATAGTTACAACGGCTGCTCCACCCTTCAAACCGAAACGCATTACTGCTTCACGGCAGAAATAGGCAGGGCGGTGGTACCTACCCGCGCGGACTCACAAGAGGTCCTACCACCAGTAACCACATACATATGCTTATCTTAATATCGAATGAATCGTACAATAAAATCGTGAATAGATTTTTGTCTGGTTATCTGTGCGTCTTTCATGGCCACCTTGACTAAAGCTAAGCTTACTTAGATTTGATTCTCATCGATGTTTCAACAAGATAAGCGCGTGTTGAAATTAAGTGCCTAAATAACCAACTTAGTGACCTAGGTGTTTGTAGTATCATATTTTACAAACCCTATATAATCTAGGAATAGTTTACAGTGCATTTCTTAATAGTCAATAAAGTTTTTATTAATGTACAATATGGTTGGTTAGCTACACCGTGTTCTTTGTTTGTTTGGGATGACACCCACCTTACGAGTATTCGCATTGTTTTTCTTTCGCAATGCGAGAAACAAAACACACCGTAATCTTTTCTTAAATTGATTGACAAAAAGGTATAAGCATATAAATTTCATATAATTAGTGGTATATATAATATAGAACAGCGCGCTCGGCTCGTGTAGAAATACAAAACGTGACGATAATTCTGGTATTTTATCGACGGTTTTTAAAGATCTCTAAGCGTATTATGCAAATTATACTTACTAATTGTTTTTATGTGTACATTTGTGAACACGTTTCTCATTTAAAAATACTTGTTAACACCTGTGTTCTACATTTGACATTTATGAAATTAAGATCATTAATAGAAGTAAAACCTTTAGGTATTTTAGTAATGGTTAAAGATTTTTCTCTAGAAAATTTCGATCTAATAACGCATCGCTTAAAACATATTTGATTTTAGTAAAAAATTATATCTGTCATTGTATTGAACAATTTACATGTCATCATTATATTTAAAAATGTCCAAGAAATAATTTAATTAATAATTTAACCGAGAATGTGGCGTATTACTTGACAACCATAAAAAAAATAGCTTCAAAGTCGCCAAAGTTAGCCGAGTGCAGACTCACATAGAAAGCGTTCACATTGATAAACATTCATACGATTATGATCTACGGCGCGTAGCCCGTAGCTACGAGTACGTCGCCGCTGCATCCAGTACAACATATCCGTGTCTCGCGCAGCGCTTTTTATATTCTTATGACACTACCATCGTTTATTTTAAATGTGTGTGTCTGATATTAACACAATGAAGATTTCACGGCTTGATTGTTAGGAGTGACCGCCGAATACAAATAAAAAAATAATTGACGTATAAAACTGTTTTATTTGTTAGTTCTTCGAGCATACGTTCGATAATTCATCAGGAAAATGTTTTCGTTCGTTCCGAGTCATTGTTTTGAAAGTCGATTGTTACCGTTATGGGATTCATGCTTTATACAACGACTATTAAATTTAATACGACAAAAACTAGAGCAACGCCGGTATTTTAAACTACGCTTCATATTAACTACATATTACAACCAATTATCACTAGACTGCAAATTGCCAATTTGTTATTGCTATTAAGCGCTTTAAAGCTGCTACATAAAAACTATTTTACAGTGAGTGCTGTTGATTGTACTCGAGAATAACGTTTAACTTGTGGCCTGCATTCCTCGCTGCACTCATGCATCTTACCAAGAAAAACTTGCCTATCATGTGTGGGATTCTTTAGAACGTACAAAACTAAAAACAATGCATTTTCACATTTACGCCCACAATTAAACAATTTAATTAACTAGAGGTCCCGCAGTAGTCGAAATTCGATAATAATTAATTGGAATTGTAAGTTTGTACACTATTATGATTATATTTTATACTTCTATAATCACAAATTTCGCCAAGAGTACACTATAAAAAATATTAACAAATACAAACAATATTTAATCTATTCTCAATTTGACCACAGACGCCAAGAACAAAAGTTTGACAATAAATAGTATGCATGCGTGTGTGCGTCAAATACATGGTATGTAGTGTGTGTAATGTTTTCTTTATTGATTTAATGTATCTTTTATGCATTATTTTAAAAAAATGTTAGCATTGTGCACTTCTTCTGTATATTCTCTATAAGTGTGGAGAATTTCATACTCCTCCGTCCGCGCAATTTTCGTAAAAAGGGATACAAAGTTTTTGCTTCACGTATTAATATATAGATAACTCGTATAGATAAACTCCAAAATGTGTAAATTTCGAACATAATGTTCAAATATTTCAATGACGTGTTCAGTTTTCAACGACTTCATTGCGCATTTTAATTAGCAACGGCTATGACATTCAACATCGATTGTTATTCATATCTTTGATATGCCAAAATCTACATGTCGTCCGTACACTGCGAGTAGGAGGATCTATCGCAAAACGTTCACAAATCTAGGTCAGTCGAATATCGCTTTTACATAATTGGATATCAAAATAATTGTACACCTATGAAGCGTTTATGTTTTACTTCACTGAAGGCTGTGATTATGTTACCACTTTATGATTTATACGTTATTAGATGCAATTTAAGAAGATTAACGTTTTGTATATTTATAAAGTTTTAAATACCTTTTTCTCGAGAATGTTTCGTTCACATTCTCTAATTAATTTTAAAAAGTAACTGAATCGAAAATTGTTTGATTGGCACAAATATAGTGGTTAAAAACTGAGATTTTAAATGCATAATGCGATTAAATCGATTCATAATTCTAACTTAATTACAAACAAAATCTGGAATAGCAATTTATAAAAGGAAATTGTCGATAGTTCCCATCGCTTGTTTGTCGCATTAAGTTTCAAATGACACCCGCCTACATACATTTACCAACTCTTACATACACATTTTATTATTCTACTCATGATATTAAGTATTTATACACATAGTGAGAGCACGGTCCGCATATGTGGCCTACGTCTACTACTTTCACACAAGCCGGCCGCACCCATATTAATTGCTCCCGTTCTTCGTCGAAGCCTTATTTATTGCCCCGACCAACGATTGTGAAAAGCTATGAGAGTACATTAGTTTAAATTTTATCAGCTGTATTTGATCTGACATGTGACACACGAGGGGCTCGCGTTAGCATGCGGTCATAGCGCTGTACTCGACCAGAAAAATTTTCGCAAGAAAAGTATTACGGAACTGTTGCCGGGCCGCGGGAGATCCGCGATCCGTGAGAAAATGTCGCTAATGCTATTTGTCGTTTCTTCTATGCGGCAACACTGGAGAAGTAAACAGAAAAACAATTATTAACCAAACAAAAGGTGACCGGTCGCGAGCCGATGTTTTTAGAGAAATAAATATTAATTGTTTACCGAGCGACCGCCGCCAAAATCAATATTGGACATTCGAAAATAGTATTCTAATGTATGTCGTGCTACACGAGTACCTCATGCATCTGACTTTAGCGGCTCTTTTGGTCGGTATTATTTTACGACAATAATTGTATAAGATTTTCTTCTTTTAAATGAAATCTATTGAAGTTTTATCTAGAACAAACCGACGCATTAAATTGTGTAATTGGATCCAGAAGAATTTTTCAGTCATTACAATGAGCAATCTTTAGCAGATTTCAAAGTGTAACATTAATGAGCAACCTTCATTATTTTATTGACATCTAAGACTGTAATTAATTAAATTGAGTTCCCGTGTTATGAATAAACAAATAAAACACTAACATTATAAGCATGAATAATTCATAAGTGACCAGCGCATGACAGTATTTATGTATTATATTCTAAGTTTTGACACAGCTCAAGCTTATAAAATTAAGTTGGGTTCTTTTATAATCAAATTTTAATAAATAACGCATTAGGCAAAAAACGGCCACGCTTCAGGTCTCACGGTCAAACTCGCTATAAATCTGTTGACCAGCGCGCGGCCAGCCGACGCGGAAGTAACTCTGATATTACCACCTAATTATTTACTACAACTCACAATCTGAATATGTTAATATGCCTCAGTTTAACGTGTATTTTTTGTTTTGTTTTACCTTTTATTTGTACGTGCGTCATGATGTTTGCATAAATTGTAATTATTGTTTCTTACAAACTCAAATAGGCGTTTGAGTCTTTTCGTCTGATTTTACTTTTCGTTAACTTTTATTTTTCATTGAAGGTCTTAATTATTGATAATAAAATATCGAAACGAATTATACTTTTTGCTTTATTATTACACAAACGTCCACCAAATCACTTCAACTTAGTGGAAATAAATATATAGTTATATGTATTGGTATACATTATGTGTACAATACAATATACATAACTTAACCTATTTTGCACCAAATCACCAATAAATTTTAATCATCTCGCAATCTAAATCTTATCATTACATAAATCTTACATTACACTGGATTTATTATATTTTTTGTCCTAAAGTAGAACATGTGGGAGGCCTAGAAAATATTACGTTCTATTTCTATGTAGAAAAGTGCAATGTATCGGATGATCGTGTGCTAACGCAAGGTCACTTGTTGAATTCTGTATATTTATGCACTTTTCTACGAACATTGCTTGCGGAATGTAGCATGTCTAGCTCCTAGGTAGGTAAAACCATTGCTTACTTGCGAGACCGCAGGTTTAATGTCATCATGTTCAATGTCTCGTAATAAAAAGTCCCTCCTTCTTTAGCCACAATAGATCCAGGTTTCCAAAGGAATTATCATTAATAAGCCCTACCACTAGTTTTTGCGCAAAAATTCATTAATTAGGCTCATTTATATTAATTAATAATACGCGACAGTTTACTCTTTCTTAGAAAATGTGCAAAAAAAACTTTAATTATGATCAAAACGTTAGGTGAATATAATTATTTTCGTTACTTGTAAAGTCGAAGTTTAAATTTCAATCGAAATTATTAGCAATGTTGGTACTGAATTCCATGAATTTTAATATTTTTTTAAGATATAAAACGTGGAAAAGTTGCAAAAAAACATATCATCAATACATAAAATAACAAAATAATCTAGGTATTCTTTTCATTTAGAGGTTTAATGTGCGTCTAAAATACTTCAAAAATAATAAATATTATCGAAGTAATTCAGAAAACCGTTACATCATCATAATACAAAAAAGATCAATTATTACTTCGATAAATTCTAACACAGCATATCATCTTCACTTAATTTATAAATAAACAAATATGACGTGATTCCAACAAAATTATTTAACAGATTGTTTGGATCAAGAAGAACAGGTCACGTCAATAATAATCGAAAATACCTGTGGAGCAACTTGAAAACTGGTTGAGGGGGGGGGGCAGCTGGGCAACCCCGCATTAATGTCCGAGGGCGTTTTGCATGACGCCGTCAGGTACCGGTCAGTCGGCAGGCTTGTCTGATAGGGGTCACTTGTGCACAATACGTTGTCCGATCCACCCTAGGCGAGAGTCCAGGGGTTCGACGTGAAACAGGTTGTCGCGGGTAGCGGCGGTCACTGGTCGAAAAGCTCAGTGCGCTGTGGACGTCAGTGCGGTCCGGGTGCGGCGTAGCTCGCTACTGCTGCGGCACCGGCCCGACGCCCCACGCGGCCGCACGGCGCTCACTCGACCCGCACGGAGAAGGGTGACATCGCAACTCTTCCTCACGGTTCCGCTCGCAAAGGGGTAGCTTTCGTAATACGGGGTGCTTTTGTCTATCTTTCCTCACTCAATCTACAGGTCGCATTCATGTTGGAAGTTCGTAAATAGATATTTTTATTTATTTATAACTAAACAACGCAATACAACCTTAAAATCACAGCATACACACAAAGCTGTCAGTTTTTGTGTTGGTTACAGCGAAATAATAGTAACCATTATCTAACAAGCCTAAATAATTGAATTACAAAGCTACCTCCTGTTGATAGAACTTTGAAATGCGTATGAAATTGGTAAATTTAAAAAATATTATAAATCACAGTAATAGGAGTACGATAGTCAAATTTTAATGACGATTATATAGCGTGAGAAAAAGTTAGACGATGTTAAAATTAATTAAAGTAATGGCCTAAGGAAACATAAAGCGTCCGCAGTGGCTTGGTAATTAGAAGTCAAAATTTGACTGAAGCCATAGACACGCTGTTGCGGAAGTCATCGCCCATTCCGTTTAACTCTGCTCGTCTAATTAAATAGATTCTTCTTTATAGTACCTTTATTTTGTCTTAATAAACCGATGTATTTAGTGTAAGCAACCTTTAACAAATATAAATAGTTCAACCAATTTATATCGAGGCTATTGTTGGGTGATCAATCGAAACAATGACAAAAATGAAAGTACCAAAATATATATTAAAATATGTTCAAAGAAACAACGCTCTTCAAGAGTATAATTATGCCTGAACTCTGGAAGCGGAAAACAAAATGTCTATTTTTGTCTGCCGAATCTACAAATAAACCAATAAGAAACAGAACTATTATTATTACGACACAGCTAGGGTACTAGGCAACTCATTGTATACGATAAATACACCCTTTAAACAATATATCTTAACAACGACAACATACATTAAAATTACATTCCGATTAATTAGAACTTCAAAATTCAATACGTTTACAACAACAGCACAGTTTAATTGAATAACAAGTAGAACGCAATAGATTAAAACCGAAACAGCTTTAAGCATTTGCTGTCTTCGAATTTTATTATAACGACCATTAATTTATATTGCGTTACAGATACCGAACGATTGAGACTTGGTTTTTTTTACCGTTTTACATAATTACAAAATTATGCCTTATATTTACGAGTGTAGCGGTCGGCGCGCCCACTCACAAGTCGCTGGCAACAGTATCAAAGAAGCGTACTCTATCGAGATGGATTGCCTAAGATAATGTGTCATGTTCGTTTTTAAGTAGCCCAATAATACCAGCTAGTCGAGCAAATCGCTAATGGCCCGTCCAATTGAATTCTTAGTAGTTTTTGTACACAGATTAGAGTTGGGGACTTAATGTCTTGAATGTTTGTTTGCATTGCGGACAGCGTATCTGTGTCATTAATTTCTCGGAGACATTTAGTGTATTTTAATGTTTATTCAATCCTTAATTTTGTACGTTGATAAACGTTTTTTCATAAATTTAACGTTTATTTATTTTAGATAATCAACAACAACGAACTAAATTCACGCGTCGCGGGCTCTGTATGTATTTTGTATGAGTATTGACTGTTATTAAATAATTTAATGACGGATTTTTTGTATAATTTCATATCTTTTTAAACTTGTTAAAATTATCATATCGATGCTACTTCAGTGATAACTTAATATGGTGTGGTTCATATTTCGGTCGCGGCTTACCACGGTTAAACAATGTACCTAAATAGATTTCTAATAATTCCACAAAGCAGTGGGCAGTTTGTTTGTACATGTTTCGCCTTCGTTTTTGCAAAAACCGTTGATTTATTATGTAAGTATATATTTTGCGATGCAACGAATTATACAATTGGCGAACTGAATGCAGCCTCTGATTTTGGTCAGTAATCGCCATAAGTATAGTGAGTAGGTACTTTCGCGAACTGATTGCAATAATAATTGGCGGGTCCGATTTATCACATTACTGTTCTCCGAAACCGACGCGCGTTTCTTGTGTAAGCCCTTCACGTCGTGAGCACGAAAATATCTCGAGGAGACCATGCCGAGTGCACGTAATTATAGGTGGAAAAATGCATACATGGGAAGATCGTACGAATTTTTAACTTTATATTCCGACCGTTTTAGCCGTGCAAAAAAAAAAAAACAATTCAAAATTGTTCTTATTCTTTCAACTGGCCCCTGCTCAAAACGTATGTACCTATATAAATAATAATCTAAATGACACAAAAGAGGGGTCTAACTTAACAAAGAGACCTCCGTACCTTCCCACACTGGTCATCCGTGAGTACTGGTCATCGGTGGTCATCGAAGAAATTGTTTAGATATCGTCCTGTCTATTTATAAAAACTAACCCCTTCGGCTTTTGAAAGACAGGCTTAAAAATTGCACTTGGATGCGCGACACCCCTTTTAAAAATCGCTATTCTTTGTAAAACAGACAAAGCAGGTATCATCAAATATAAAATAATATTAATAAACGGAAAACCGTTACAAATTGAAATAAAAAAAGGATTATTTTGGTTTTTGCGAGTCGCAAGTATAATTGAAAACAACTTTAACAACTAGATTTCAATGTCGACCATTAACATCTTAGCCAAATGTATGTACATGACCAAGAGTACTGTAATATATTCGAAACTTCGGATATATTACAATGACAATAAAAACGCGATATTAAACCTTCAAAGTAGTTTTAATTACATAAACACAAATACATTCAACAGCCAGGCCGGCGTATATCTGTAACTTTTCTCGACGCTCAACTAAAGGCTTGTCTATAATTTAAGATGCCAACATTCAAAGAACTGATACCATCTTCGATATTTAAAACTAATTTCATACTTATCGATCATTATTTATAAATACTATATCTATACTAAATGTTTGAGAGCATTGAGAGCCCAATTAGGTAACAGTTGGCATTAAAGTGCCTGAAATTAGATTCGAAGATCTTATTCGAATTATGAACTTCACAATTGATTATACTGCGGCTCACCATATAAAATGAAGGTTCTAAAATAAGGTACGATAACACGTTCAAATAAGAAGTCTTAGAAAACAAAGGCTCTCCAATTCCAAAATATAAAAGCAACTATGAAAGTCGGTATTAAATAGATACGAATAACCACGTTCAACAAAAATACTATTATACCATTTTAGAATTTAATAAAGCACGATGTGTATTATTTTCTGAGGCCGAAAGCAACAACGGAGCCCAGGGGCGGGGCACACGTATGCTGCGAGTCTCTAACTTGTACCCGGTAGGGATACCAGCGCGCAGAGAAAGTCGAAGCGATCATGATAACTCACCTTCGATAAATTTATGCGCCCTTTGTTTCTTTTCAACGATTTATCAAAAAATATCCCCTTTGTCCGCGTTTCTCTCATAATAACATCGCAAGGGTCAGACGGTCACCGCTGCACTATTGTTCTTCAGTGTCGGTGCGAAGTGTTGGGATAACTGTACAAGTATTACGGTTTCCTCGAAAACATTGAGAGCGAGGTGAAATGTCAATTTTTATGCCATTCAGAGTGAGTCGTGACGTGTGCCCTGTTATTACCAACCGCAATAATAATCGCGCAAAAGATTACCAATAAAATTCCAAATATTTCTCAACAAACATAAATAGGCTGCGAAGGAAGTAAATACAAAGTAAACATTTGACAAAAATGTATGAATAATGGGAATTGTTTTATCAAATTTTGTGTAATGATATTATAGTGAGCAATGGCGCTATAAGTCCCTGAACAATATTAATCTGTATTCTATAGGTAATTCAAAAGCATTACCTTACATTATAATACAAAATCGTCAATAAGATAATCTTGCCGCAAACCAAAGATATGAAACATAAATTTGCTCATTGGGTAATGAAACCAAAATGAAATTAGTATTTAGTTATTGTAATGCTTATCTGGTTCGTAAAATATTAAATTCTGAAATAAGACAATATTAAGCAGCACTTCTACTCGCTTTATTTGTAAGTTATGCCTTGTAACTTATTTAGTATTGGTAACAAAAGACAAGCACTGTGCGAGTAGGCGTTTGTATTTATAGGAAACTGTGTCGCCTTACAATATCAATATTTTACAAATATAACATTGTTATTCAAATACAAGAAACTAAAATAAATTTTAAAAAGAAATTCGAAATTAATTTTGTGAAAATATTGTTATAATTAACGATTGTAAATCTAACGCTGAGTTATTATCTAAGCAACTAGTAGTTTAACTACCTAAGGTTCTACTTTTACACTACGACTGCCAAGTCGGCATCGCTGTAAATCATATAGTATGACAGCGTTGATAAATTGTACCGTTTCACCACGCCAATATTACGCATCCGTTTAAAAGCGAACTAAAATGTTTTCGTAAACGATGAACGATTGATTGATAACATCATTTCGGTGCGGTCGTTTGTACGAAACTAATCACGAACCGTAATTATAAGCTTCTTTTTTAATTATTTATTAGATTTTTGTATTATATTGTCTATATTTTTTACATTGTTCAAGGAATTCGGGTGGCATTCAAATTGTGTACCACACGGACCGTCTTGAGACGAGCTATTATAAATTATAATTTGAATAGCTATTTGGTAGCTGATACCACTCTGTTCAAACTGGAACCAACGACCCAGGTTGAAAACACGCCTTCCTTAATAAAAACTTTTTTTCTCCATAAATTAGAATAGAACAACCGATTACGTATTTTGATCGTAAGTTCGTGATTATTTTGATTTTGAATTACACCTTAAACGATACGACACTTCAATATTAAAGCTACTAGTTTTACATACGAACGAGATAAAAAGCGATTGGCCTCTTGTGATTCTATTCATATTGGAACACTCGAAGGATGATGCTCGAGTGGTGTTTTTACATAAAGAATGCGGGGCCTAATAACGTTTCCCATAAACTTTGTTGCTAATGTTTTTGATATTCTCAGAAATCGTAAAGGTAATTTCCACACTAATGGTGCTATGAATTCTTAATAAGTTTCCTAACGGACTACGTCGATAAACACGCGCTCGATTATGACAAAGTAATCGAAGTCGAATTGTTAATTGCGTACGTCGAATGAATTTAAAAATGCATGGCATTTAAATGCCAGCCCGATCGCCATTTTAGTGCGACGCGAGAGAGCCTATCACCTTGAACACGACTTAAATCTGACAACCTCGAATGTCACTCTCGCCCGGACCAATTAAATCTACTTTTTGTTTCATTTGTCAATTGAAATAGAAGAATGTTATTCATAAAACAATTAATGGACAAATTGCTTAGTGTCGCTGATTTTAATGCACAAACATGCTGAAATTCTCAAGCATAATATGCGCAAACGTATAAAGATACACAATTAACTATTTCTAGAAATAAATATTCTATTTAAAAAAAATACCTGGAGCCCTTATAAAATATGTTTGCACGACAAAATAAATGAATATAGGAAACATTAATCTGTTAATAAGTTAAGCAATCCGACTTACAGATAATTACAATAATAAATATAGAAACATACAATGTTCTGAACTTATGATATGGCAACTTGTTACTGAATATTATTTTATTCTTAAGTCAGGAATTTGCATAACATTATGTTTAATACCGCTTTTACATACCGACCCAGTGGGCATGTGTTCGGCGAGATTGCGTATGCGCTGCATGCGTTATGTATTGCGAAAGTTTTATGGAGCCAGAACAAGGCGGGTAGATCTGAAAAATTATGTTTTCATTGTACGGTTACGGACAATATGATCGAGAGATAAGTTACCAGAACACCTTAACCAGAAAAAAGTGTTACAGTGCAGTAATGTCGCTTCATTCACCTAAAGATAGCCATCGTCTCTTTCTCGGTACCGCTAAATTACATTTCTAGTAGCCGTGTAACGCGTTTACGAGGCACTTTGAAGATGATACGGTGTGCCCGTAATGGCTATTGCAATATTATACTGTCAGATCCCAGAGTGATATACTTTACTACCGGCATATTCTCTACCGTGTAATTTTTGTCGACGAAAGATACAGCGTCAGGGTCAAAGAAAACTGTCGAGGCTTCATCGCCGGATACCTAACAATCATTTCATATCAGCAATAATCTAAGTCTTCTTAGAAAGTGAAACATTATATTGTTACACAAAACATTTTGTTTTTACTGGAGGCACGAAATGTTGCCATTTACGAAATAATGTCAAGTTATGATAAAGAAAAAAATGCGAGCAATTGCACCGATAAGTTTTTAATGTGATGGAAGCGTGTCAAGTAAAATAATGGGTAAGGTTATCTATCGAGAAAAACGGTTCTTGAGCTCCGAAAGTGTGGTTATCCGTTGGCAAGTTCCGCGGCCGACTGCCAAACACCACCAGCTATTCGAAAGCTGCCACCGTCCGCACGGACAAACCTCTCAAGCCGCTTGCGCCTAGGTTCTACAGACGTGATCTTTATCTTGGAAACGATGTTTGAACTCAATTATTTACGAGTTACCCACACACATGACAGTTGTATTATGAAGCTCGAATCGTGCCACCGCTATGAACAATCTAAATGAGCCTGATTCTGATACAGACGACGATAAATAAAAGGAAAGTTGAATTCTAAATAAGTGACAAAATTAACTTTAACGATGTTACGTAAAATACTAATAATCACTTTTCAATTAAAACTCCATGTTGATTTGATTGCAGGTATTCTGTGGCCAAAAACAGTTTTGTAATTGCTATTTTCTAAACTCGTCTGTATGCTTCGGAACAGGAAATAAAAATTTTCGTACAGTCAAATTCTAAAGCCGGACATAAAGATTTGAAATTCCGAGAAAATATTATTTGAGTATATGCCCTAGATTCGAGAGGTTTTTCGAAATCCCACCACCAAGATGTGAAGGAGTTTCATATGCAGATCAAAGCTGTCCCCTTGAATTATTGATTTCCATGAGCAACGGTAACTATGTACTACAGCATCAAGTGGACCATACGCTCGTGTCTTCTTTTCACATAATACATAAACAGTGGCACTAGTTCGTGAACGTAAAAAAACGTCAATGTCATGTAAAAAACCCAAACGCGAGTGAAACAGGACACAAAATTTTTTTAATGCCCCTGTCGAGCTCCAGTCGCGCCTAGTTTCCTCTGGTTACAGATATCCCTATAATATTAAATCGAAATCGCCATTTTTATGCAGTCAACTGCCGTCTAACCCGTCAAACAAAAAAAAACTGTTTCTCGCAGAAATAGGCTAGATAGAAATACTACTATCCCTGTTAGGTCACATAATGCCCTAACATCATTAAATTCAAAATTATGTTTGAAATAACACCTCGATAAAATACCTAACATTTAATAAAATAACTAGCTAAAATCAAGCACAACATTCTCCGTTTGTGTAATTGACATGTCAATGACATTCAATTGCAATTTTATGATAATCCCTGCAAACTAGTAAATTATAACGCTAGATGGATTTTTTTCCGAAGTTAATACTTTGCAATCAGTAGAATAGGTGCGGAAGCCATCAACTATGGACTTCTTGATTAATCAATCATAAACGATAGATTGTATAAACTCTTCGCACAGGGGCGTAATCAGTCATCATTACAAGAAATAACATCAAAGAAATAATTTTAAATTTTAATATACGAGAAAAGCAAAAGCAGAATTTAGGAAACATTCCTTCATGTTCTGATCAAATGATAAAGCATGAGTAACGACTACTCATAAGTCCGTAATATGTTCTATCCTAGATTACGTCCCTGGCGATCATAAAAGCGATACCCGAATACCGGCGGTGAGTAGGTAGGTACCGACGGGCAGCGGACCTCTTCGGAGTCCACATTACACCTCTATGTTGCTATAAAATTTATGAGGGCTTTATTTTGGAAGCTAATTAAAAAAAATGTGATGGCCGTTAGACAACATTGATCGTGAGAGAGCGATAAAACCATAGGAGAAGCAATTTGTATAATAAGGAAGATGTATTTAAATAATTAAAAAGAAACGATCTATACCATTTTAGTATTACTAGTTCAAACATTTATATAATAGTTAAATGTAAATAAGTGAAACAATTGTGTAGCTCATTGATTTTTTTAGAGTTCATTTATTTTTGGCTACATTATTTTATTTATCATCAACATATTTAATGTACCCATATGATTTTGCTTGAGTATAAATTAGTTTTGCATAAAGTAGTTTTTGTCGCGATAAAAGTTATAAATAGTTCAAACTAATTTTGATATGTGGATATAATATTTAAAGTCATTCTCATCGCTATAATAGTAAATATTCGGATTGTTAGATTAAAGAATTTACATGGACAGACGATTAAACGGTAAATCTTTACTTCTATCGAATAGCTTTCAGTTGATTTATTTATTAGATTACTACATTAATAATAATTTACCGACTTTTGTATTTGTTTTTTTCTAACTAATAACAAAACCAAAAGCGTATAATATTTAAAATTAAAGTAGCCGTCAAATGTCAATCGGGTCTAGTACGATCGAAGTCTATTACTTGATATTGAATTTTTATTGTACTAAACAGCAACTGAAACATCTTTGAAAATTCAATCTACATATAATTTATAGATTTTTTTTATTGCCTAGATGTGTGGACGAGCTCACAGCCCATCTGGTGTTAAGTGGTTACTGGAACCCATAGACATCTACAACGTCAAATACGCCACACCTTGAGATAGAAGTTCTAAGGTCTCAGTATAGTTACAACGGCTGCCTCACCCTTCAAACCGAAACGCATTACTGCTTCACGGCAGAAATAGGCGGGGCGGTGGTACCTACCCGTGCGGACTCACAAGATGTCCTACCACCGTACACTTTGCCTTACTTTGCCTTCTTATTTTCGTTAAATACAAATGTAATGCGCTTATATGTACATATATAAATCAAGATTAATTTCTAACAAAAATATTCATATGCAAAATAAACGACTAAAAGCCATTTGTGTGATTAACGTTAAGAATGCAACAACACCTCCCTAATGAAATCCGTGTCTGATCCATAGTCGATTCGAACGGTACTCAACTCGGCAATATTTATAGTGACCCGGCACGGTCAAGCCGCTTATCAAGACCGCCGCACGCAAAACTACGTACTGTCCGCAAAACAGCGGTGTGAATTACGATCGTACCGCCTGTCTCTGTTTTAAATACGCTATTGTTAGCTATTACATTTCCTCTCGGAGCAGCAGTAGAGTATAGCTTAGTCACAATAATATATCTATATATTAATACGCGAAGCAAAAACTTTGTACCCCTTTTTACGAAAATTGTGCGGACGGAGGAGTATGAAATTTTCCACACTTTATAGAATACAGAGAAGGAGTGCGGAATGCTATTTTTTTTTTTAAATTATGCATAAAATATACATTAAATCAATAAAAAAAAATTACACACACTACCTACTCTTCGTTTATTGTCAAACTTTTGTTATTGCTTAAAGTCTGTGGTCAAATTGAGAATACATTAATATTGTTTGTCTTTAATATTATTTGTCTATAATGTAGTCTTGGCGAAATCTATGATTATAGATTAAACTTATAAACAACTTATAATTTCAATTATTATAATTATAGTCGAATTTCAACTACTGCGGGACCACTAGTTATTAATTAAATACACTTCAATTTATCTGATTAAAGAAAAAATTTCAACGTTACAAATTTCAACGTTACATAATTAATCGTATTTTGCAGTATATTTATGGCGTTCAAATTTAAGATTTTGTGAGAAAGCACTTCTCAAGCTATTTCTGAGATCGATTAGATACTATTTATCCTCAAGAAAAATCCAAATTAATTTCAATTATTCAAGTACAAGCTACGCTATTAACACCTCAGTCGGTCGTTCTGCATCAGTGTTTAATACTACACGGATGCTGCAATTTCTAAATAACTCAATTTATGTTTCTTTAAGTATTCAACTAATTGTAAATACCTTTGGCCTTCGGAGATAATAAATATTAAGAAAATATAAAATAAAGTTTATGCTCTCAAATAACACGAGTTCTAAGTTAGTAACAGATGTGTGTGTGGTGTTTTACGGTGGCTTTGGCACGAAGGAATTCAATTGCTGATTCAAAATTTACGTCTTGAAATTTGGACACGTTGGTGGTAAGTGGTTACTGGAGCCCATAGACATCCACAACGTAAAATGCGCCACCCACCTTGAGATATAAGTTCTAAGGTCTCAGTATAGTTACAACGGCTGCCCCACCCTTCAAACCGAAACGCATTACTGCTTCACGGCAGAAATAGGCAGGGCGGTGGTACCCACCCGCGCGGACTTACAAGAGGTCCTACCACCAGTAAAAATTAATATTAATTATAATAATTAATATTTCATTTACTTCAGATTTTGCATCCAAATTACATTCATTAACATTTCATATAGTATACCAGAATTAAATAAAAACAAAAACTACAATCTCGGAATAGAACAAAAGCAATAATAATATACCAAAAAAACAAATAATAATAACAAAACAAAAACTCAAAATTAAGGTCGAAACTACCTTAATCTAAAGGCTGGTTTGGATCCAGAGTGCTCAACATACACACGTGTCCAATGTTGTATTATTGGGCAGTCCAAATCCATCCGCGAGGCGAACAGCCGCAGGTAGCTGTTGCGACTGACCCGCACATTTTAACACAGTAGAGCCTTCGACCTCATGTCTCATCGCGAGTAGCAGCCTTCACGTCTACGGTGTCTATGGACTCAAATAACCACCTACAAACACTGACTTCATCTTCTCGTCTAACAACATAAATAACATATCCAATGGAACGAACGGAACATAATTTTTATAAATTTGTTGATGTTTTAGTCGTCGTGGCCTAAAGGATAAGATGTCCGGTGCATTCGTATGTAGCGATGCACCGGTGTTCGAATCCCGCTGGCGGATGCCAATTTTTCTAATGAAATACGTACTCAACAAATTGTTCACGATTGGCTTCCATGGTGAAGGAATAACATCGTGTAATAAAAATCAAACCCGCAAAATTATAATTTGCGTAATCACTGGTGGTAGGACCTCTTGAGAGTCCGCACGGGTAGGTACCACCACCCCGCCTATTTCCGCCGTGAAGCAGCAATGCGTTTCGGTTCGAAGGGTGGGGTAGCCGTTGTAACTATACTTGAGACCTTAGAACTTGTATCTCGAGATGGGTGGCGCATTTACGTTGTAGATGTCTATGGGCTCCAATAACCACTTAATATCAGGTAGGCTGTGAGCTCGTCCACCCGTCTAAATAAACAATAAATAAAAAAACTCAAAGGTTCGTTTTACAAAACCAATCAACGCCTAAAAGATCTGCTGTCGTAATCTAAGCAACAGTTGATGCTTTGAATCAACTCTAAAAACTCCTTCGAACTGGACAAACTATGAATCAAACGTATTGAATGGTCAGCCCGCAATCGTATCGAATCACAATCGTACGGAATAAATTTATTTAATGAGGCGTCTAAGTTACTCGCTCTGGGCCTGTAATATCCGAATCACGTTCGTTTTTCAATAGTCGGTCGCACAACGGTGACGAATGGCGACAGTATACGGCACTCGATCTTTCGAGATTTATGCACCGAGGGAATTAGCACGAAGGGCGGAACGACGATTGAGCAAAACCCTATAGAAGAACACTACCTTCGTGCTCGTTATGGCCTATCACTACATCGATCTGGTAGATAAACACACGACGTGCGCGCGCGCATGCACTTCACTCGACATTACAAATGGCACCTCCCACAATGCCATACAATTTCCTTATTGTTAATTTAATCTGAAAAATATTGTGTCAAACATTTATTAGAACAAATATAATCCAATAGATTAAAACGATAGAATGCACCATATACTATCCAATAATACACTATTATAATATTGATAATAAACCATTGAAGATACTATTAATAATTATAATACGCTATTGAAAATCAGCTTCGCTTCTCTGTATTCTATTATGATATTTTTATTTTGTTAAATACGCATATTCGTTCTTCGTCTTCGCTAGTTTAATTCGATCTAATATACAACACGCAATCGATGAATACGAATAATGCCTTGGTCAGAGCTAATAATATTCACTTTTATCTATTCAATAAATTTCAGAAAAAATGGATAACTGTCGTAGCCTCTTTGAAAAAGGTCACTTAATGCATTTATTCAAATTCTCAACAATATTTACACACGTGAATACTAAAGGTAGCATGTACCTTACTTTAAATCCTAAATCAAAACATGTTTAAAACTAAAATGTTTAAAATGTAATAATGTAACTAACTTATGCTCTTCTGATTTTGGCTTCTCTATTCTCTCTATTCGTAATATCACTATTTACAGTATTTTCTTCGAATCACACGAACCTTAGACATATTTAAAACTACTTTTACGTAAAAGTATTTTTAATTATCACTGTTCACAATAATGAAAAAATAATATTAGCTTCAGTCAGGCCTTGGTGAGTCTCGCTTTTGGAGAGCCCGATTTTCTATACATGTTTATTTCAAAAATGAACTCCAAAAATGAACAACCAAATCCAAATCGCACATTTATGAACACTAATTAAGCTTCTTGTTTCGTGAGAATACGCTTTCGGTGCTGAAACTAATTATTTTAACTTTGAGAACTTTTTATCTACCGCCCACGAACAATGGAAACGTGACTTTACTGGTGATCGGAGAAGCCCGTGTTTATACTTACATGCATACGTCCTCGCGTGGTCCAAGCCCGGTATTCGCGTCGAAGGATCAACGCATTACTTTTACGTTTATCGCATTTTATTTCAGCTCTAAACTTCTCTGGTCAAGATAAGGAAATGTCAAAACGAATTTATGTTGAGATAAAGCTTAAAATGTTTTTTCGCTTTTGTAACAAACTGTTTATGTGACATAATCTGTGTAAAATAAATCGACGTGTAAGCAGCTGCACATAATTTTAAATTCACTAAATTTAATTTTTTTTTACACGCTGATTTGTTTTATTCTCTATAAATGCCAAAAAAATATTTGAAAAAAGAACAAATTCTTTATGAGAACATAAACATTGCTTCTTTAATATTAATTTGAAATAGACTGTACCTACTGTATTCATGTACCTACATTGTTCTGTATTTGTATAAATTGTTTTGATCTTCGATTTTATTTTTCCAATAAAACAGCTACATTGACATTTTATTTTTAACAGGCTTAAATAACAGCATTTTCTTACTACAATAAGATAGAAGTATGCGACATAATCGCCAGATAGCGGCTACAACTAAAATAGACATCGCAATATTCAATGAAACGAATATTTTTATTACATAGGCGGCATCACCACCCTGCCTATTTCTGCCGTAAAGCAGTAATGCGTTTCGGTTTGAAAGTTGGGGCAGCCGTTGTAACTATACTTGAGACCTT
This sequence comes from Bombyx mandarina, assembly GCF_030267445.1. Taxonomy (NCBI): domain Eukaryota; kingdom Metazoa; phylum Arthropoda; class Insecta; order Lepidoptera; family Bombycidae; genus Bombyx; species Bombyx mandarina. Next base: position 8,795,190 of record NC_143212.1, on the reverse strand, counting down.
AGAACTTATACCTCAAGGTGGGTGGCGTATTTACGTTGTAGATGTCTATGGGCTCCAGGAACTACTTAACACCAGGCGGGCTGTGAGCTCGTCCACCCATCTAAGCAATAAAAAATAAAAAAAGCATAGGCGGATGGATGAGCTCATGACCCACCTGGCGTTAAGTGGTTGCCGGAGCCCATAGACATCTACGACGTAACCACCCGCCTTGAGCCATGAGCTCTAAGACTAAGTTTTATAGTACAACAGCTGCCCCACCCTTCAAACCGAAACGTATTACTGATTCACGGCAAAAGTAGGCAGAGTAGTGATGCCTATTCGTGTGAGATCACGCCCTGCCAGCAGTAATTCGCAAATTATAATATTTGCGAGTTTGGTTTATATTATATGATCTTATTCCTTCATCGTGGAAGTCGTTCGTAAACATTTGATAAGCGCGTACGCGTACAATAGAAAATTTAGTACCTGCCTGCGAGATTCGAACACTGGCACAGTCGCATCGCTCGATACGAATTTACCAGGCGTCTTATCTTTTAGGGCAGGACCTCTTCAAAATTAGTCAAAAATAAATTAACCTAAGATAAAAACATGATTGTCACAGTATAGTTTGAGATGTAGCCTATTGAAAATTTAATTTTTTTCAAACAACTTATCGTGTTCGAAGTACAAAACGGAAAAAACAAATCAACACATTTATAGTGTTGTTATATGTATAATCATTTATCTAGTAGCATTAAAACAAAAATTTAAACTAAATCAATAATTTAAATACGAATCATTCATAACGCGTATTTGTTTAAGTTAATTATATACAGCCTTATTTTTAACTCTTTATTCTAGGTTTTAAAAAACGTTACATATACTTTCGTTTAGCTTTTTATGTATTAGTCATTTTTTCAACCGTCTTCCTTACTGTACGGGGAACTAGTTCAACCATGGAGTGAAAAAAGAGCGAGTGCCATATAATTAATAGACAAAAAATTTTTACCTACGCTGATAGCGATTGAAAGGCTATTTCAGCTTCAGCCTAACGTGTAGGTGAGCTCACGGGGCTCAAACCGGAGTGTTGCTAACACTGGCTCTAGCAAGAGCAGTGCTTCGCAGAATCTACCACCGGGTCGTAAACGCGACACCAAGAAGATCCGGCGAGAAACTCAGTGTCTATGGGTTAATTCGCTCGTTGAGCCCTTCGTCGCAAGCGATGGATTCGACGAGGACGGTAACCGGTGCTTGTGGTACCTAAAAGCACCGTTAATGGATCGGGAGGATCCGTAATGACGTGTTTTGGGTGACGTCGACAATATTAGACATACTAACTTACGGTATGTACTTATCTGGTGGATTCTGAATTCCGACATTTCGAATATTTTATAAAATTTCCTGGAAATAATATTACAATTACAATAAAAAGAACGCAAGATTAAAACGTAAAAAAAGTATTTTTAATTATACTTATTAATATTACGAATGAAATAAACGTTACGGTGTTTGGTGTTGGCCTTTTCCAGTTGAACCAACCTATTAAACAACATTCGCTGGACACCCTGTCTATTTTTATAATCTAATAAAACGCAATTGATATCCTATAACAACTCCCTAGCGAACTGTACGTAATTACATATTTTCTTTATTGCTACATCGTTTTCGGGTCTCTCACAGCACCTTTTTTCACTCAATAAATTAAAAAAAATGGTCAAGTGAACTCACAGCTCACTTGGTTTTAAGTTATTAGGTACTTGAATCCATAGACGTCAAAAAGTAGATGCTACCAACATCTATCTTGGGACATGACATCGAAATATCGTTCGAACCAACATTATAATTATCATAAGTAGCAGGAAATTAAACAAGTTAATTAACTGATGAATTGTCATCATTCGCTTACGTTTCCATGTGACATTAAAAATACTATCAAAATAATAAAACGCAAACAGCAAATCGCAATAAGGTGCGCTATCCACGGGCTCGTAACGACACTCGATAAAACCTTTATGGTATTACACACTGAACGACTATAAATTGTAATGATTAAGGTCAATAACGCGATGGATATGATAACTGGTAAGATGTGAAACAAGCACGTATCCATCGGCACCTTGGGTTATAATTTATTTTATTTATGTACACAGAATACCTACAGACTTTCAGATAGGCCATAGAGTACCTAAATACCTATAATTGTCATGGAAGGAACTCGAGTTACTGCCATTCGTTAACATCGGCAATGCCTGTGGCCATGCAGCCTACCGATACCTCATGATAAACATACCTGATGCAAACATCATTTAATACCGACTACTAACGGAAATATAATTGCAACAATTTAAGAATGCTCATTTTCATAGCCTAGCATTCATTTGTTAATATAATTATGTAGGTACAACTAGTAAATTGAATTAAGTACGCAATGACTTATCTTTTGTTAACCTCTTACTGTTATTAAATTCTTAGTCTCTTTAAATGTAGTAATTACATACCTAATTACGAAATAATTAAGATTAATAGTCAGGTGTTTCCAATTTCCATGTTATACATGTATACACTTTTAAACAGGATACATTTGAAAATAGTTTATTTTAATAAACTCAACAAACCAATAAACTTTACATTAGCTAAAATTAAAAACATTTACGTTCGATAAATTGTTAACAGCTCCACAGTACCTACTACTCTGTGTTTTTATTTGTTACGCTACTACCTGCTTAGTTCTCGTTGCGGCATTAAAATCTCAAGTAACTGGTTGAATTTAAATACCAATAGTATTGAATTTATAACTAACTATTCTTGGATTAAATAAACGTTATATGTTGAAACACGCAGTTAAATTATTGTTACTAACGCCATCTCTTGACATCGACTGAAACTAGGTAGTGACAAGACAACCAAAGATTGAACGCACAGAGACATCTCTTTATCATTTATTACAACTTTTTAATTTATTTAGTAAATTTTCAAATTTAACGGATTTATATTAAAGTATAATTACAAATTGATTACCAAGAAATTAGCCATTATATTAATCTTAAATTATGAAACCATACGTATTTTTCGATATATGTGCACATAGAGAAATAATTATACGATGAATCTAGATAATTAGATCAATTAATAAAAAAAAAATGCACAATTAAAAATCACGAAACATATCTAAATACGGCACGAGTTCCAAACAAACATCTCGAGCCACTGTTTGATGGAAGGATCGATTGTCTTAGTAATTTTAAAGGCGCCTATGAATATACCTTCCGTCTACTTTTTTTTTTATTGCTTAGACGGTTGGACGAGCTCACAGCCCTCCTGGTGTTAAGTGGTTACTGGGGCTCATAGACATTTACAAAGTCAATGCGCCACTCACCTTGAGATATAAGTTCTAAGGTCTCAGTATAGTTACAACGGCTGCCCCACCCTTCAAACGTAAACGCATTTCTGCTTCACGGCAGAAATAGGCACGGCGGTGGTACCTACCCGCGCGGACTCACAAGAGGTCCTACCACCAGTAAACATTTTACAGACATTTTCAACAGTACCTATAGACAAGCACACGAGCTAACCTAATCTAAATGATGTGAAACCGAAAATCGGAACCCACCCTTAAATTTTAAACTATATCGAAGGCTTCAATAAAATTGGAGGATTGACCACTCGAGCTCACAGCACACCAATAATCAAAAGGCGTACTTAAAGAAGTTAACAAAGAGAGTAACATGAAAATAACGCACATTTTGCTACTAGGAACAAATTGTGGGCTATATTTAGTTGTAGTTTCCAGACATCAAGATCGAATCACATTTACAAGTCTACACAATACATTCCAAAAATATAATGTATAAAGATGAGTGAGAAAGGTATTGAGAGGGATTATTTCTGTAACGCAGCTAAAATTCGTAAAGGTAATTAGAAAACAAATCTATCGATAAGACAGAAAGCTCTCATTCCAGCGCAATTAATTTATAAGAATTTTTAATTTCACGAAATATTTAATTACGTAACGTCTATCAAGGGGGACTTAAAACATTCTGCGTTCGTTGCAAAAGTCACCTTATTAAAGGTAATTATGTGACCGCATAAGCGAGCACTCAGTTGTTCAAGCTCTCATTACATTCAACGGACCTCTTAATATTGCCTACAGTCCAGAATTCAGAAGACAAAAATAAATATTTTTAAAACTCACGAACATTCTTATAGCTTTTGCGTTATGATTAGATACCTGTTTTTTTTTCTAACATCAACGAATGTACATTCTTAATTAAAAATTGGCTTTAAAACTTTACAAAACGAAGAATTGTAACACTCCGAAACTCTAACGACATCTAGCAAAATTATGGAGAACTTTTTGCAACCAGGAAATGACAATTGCGAAACGAGCACGTAATTTATAATCTTTTGAACAATCTTTAAACTAGACGAAAAAAAGAAATGTCGTGAGGTACCTACGGACGCATGTCGTCCGTTGATCTGAAGGTTTTCATAATCGGCTGCACACTGCACACATTAACGGTAAGACGCTTTTTGTTATGACATCCGCTGTCAAGAAACCTATCGTTCCATAAGCCAGATAGATGTAACTTGATTCTCATGTGTTATAACGCGCCATAGAAATTGGCGTCATTGGTCAAGATAGAGAAAGATTGAGAAAATTTTGTGTTTTTATATTCGGCGATTTGTTTATATCAAACGACCTGTTAACCGCGGCTTCGCCCGGGTGATCACGATAAAGTGTTAATTAGTTTTCCTAAAGATAATGAAAATATTTTTTCGTAGGATTGAAATGTTTTCGATATAAAAGCCAACCTATGTAAATCTGCTGACCTAAAACTATGACTTTAAAAAAATCATGTTCATCCGTTACTGTATTTTGACATGAAAGTAGGAGAAACAAGCAAAAAATACAAAAATACATACAAATTTATAACACGTTATATATCTAGCGTATAGATACTATATTAAAAGAAAACGTATAGTCAGAAAAGTAATAAAATTGCCAACTTTTTAAAATCAGTGGAGCTGCTTTATCATGATGCTCGAAAAACAAACAGACAAAACAACAAGACAGACAAAAGCAAAAAGTTTATTGGGCTCACATTCATAAATATATACCAGTATACTTATAATAGATACTTTATGAAAATATACCTTTAACGTATACACACCCCCATTAATATGCAATAGTGATAAAAGAATAAAAATATCATATAACATAAAATAATCAATAATATTAGATATAATCAAATAAATATATTACATATTGTTTATCATAAAGACGGGATATGCGCGAGCCCAACCACGCATCCATACCGGGGATGAGCTTTCACGGTTAAAATTTAAATTAAACAGTACATTTAACATATTTTACGATTGCCTAAGTCCAAACAGGGTGTAAAAAAATCCCGTTACATCTTTGAACCGACTCTCTTGCTCAGAACGAATCTTCATTGAAATTTACGCTTTGAGACTTCAACGTAATGTATGCACAGCGCTGCAAATGCGAGAAACACTTAATATTAGGTGAGCTCTGAGCTGGTCCGTTCATATATGTTGAAAGTATACCTGGAGGACATAATTGTATGCCTTGCAGTAACTGCATTCCGTGTCGTTTTTATGAGGCGGCGTACCAAGTTCATTAAATACGAATCGAACGCAACTAAATTTGTACAATAATAACCTGAAATTCCAGTTTACAAGTTAACGGAGTCGCTCTACAGGTGGAAGACGCAAACAAGAGTGGAACAGCAAGACAATCTATTTTAAAACATTAGTGCAGATTAAATAAATTCTGTTTAATTAAATACAATCTAAAATCATCATTAAGACGTCGAAAACATATTCTGATTAGATTGCCTCTAATCAGAATGAGTTCACGACCACGAGTCCTTGATCTCTCTGTAATTTGGAGCTACATATAAATCAACACGATAATGATTTGATTTGCATAAAACAGAATCCAAAAATATACAATAAAGTTTGCATAAATTCAATCAAAATTAATTTTCTTTTAAATTTTCATCGCTCCAACGATCTCACATGACTTTTGGCTGTAACTCTTGATGTGTTTAAGGCAGAGTTACAAATTGATGTTCCATTATTTAATGGGGAACATTAGCAGTGCATGGCTCGTGTCTACTCCTTTTGTGGTGTTCATTACAACTTTTGCCCGAGTAAGGTCGAAACGTCGAGGACATTTCTTTCAAGATTTACACAACTCATTTGCAGAATCGTTTCGCCACGTTTTATATAATGATCGAGTTTTTTCTTTGGCACCTACCAATTAATTTAAAAAGTTACTGCGAAATAATTTATTATGGTCGATGGATGTTATATTTTTTTGCTAAATTTGGATATAAAATTGAACATTCTAAACGCGAATACCTTTAAATTGTCAGATTTATTATAATCAATTTTGTACATATTACGAATTTCATTAGAATCAATATCAATTCCAATTTATTACATTTTTAGTCCATTAAATATTAAAATATTTATGTTACTTTTATTCAAAAACATGTATCCATAGTTAAGCATAATGGGTTAAGTTTTGAATTAATAAAATGTTTAATATTTGCAATGGGAGCTCACTTTTGCATTGATCTGTTTTGTGAAATGTTTAGTTTAAAAAAGTCTTGTTATTGCCGTAAGAAAATGAGATATATTCACAATTACACGGTATGATTAGGCAATCATAAGCTTTTAAATTTCTAGGCTTCCAAAAAAGCGAATTCAGTTGTTTATCTGTTCGAAAGACTAAAATAAACAAACATATTATTGCCAGCCAAATTGACAGCCAAAAAATACGCAATCGAAGTAATATACGCGTATCAACCTCAATGAATCATCAATATACCAACAGATACTACCAGTCTGCCTATTTGTCCCGCTAAATAATCATGCGTTCCGGATTGAAGGGTAGGAAAGCCGTATAATTTACGATTGAGACTTCTCGTCTCTCATGTCTCAGGGTGGTGGTCGGCGGCATTCACTAGTAATTCTAGTGAATCCAAGCCACATTCCGCTGTGAAACTTCATGGATGAAATACACTAAAATGTACCCGCACCTTTTTTGTATGTATGTATTTAGACAATTAACAAATAATTTTTAAAACGTTTTTGTTCCCCAACCGTTACACATTTTTGCTGCCGACGAACGCAGTCCAGCATGAAGTGTACATGCTTGCATGTATGTATGTATTCACCGTAGTTCACCCCATTCTCTTAGTGAACAAAAAAGATAAGTAGGTAGTTATCTACCATCAATAATCACACAATGAGAAAGCCACACATGTTTAATTTCATAATATATAATACTAGCTGACCCGGCAGACTTCGTAGTGCCTCAATCGATATATAAAAGACCTAAACTTTTGTATAAAATAAACTTAAAACAAACGAAAGGAATCCATCCGACGGGGGACACATCAAAGTGAAAACAAAATTGTTATTTAATTCCGAGCATTTTCATATTTATCTACCTTTTAAACCTTCTCTGGAATTCCACAAATAATTCAAGACCAAATCGGTCCAGCCGATCTCGAGTTTTAGCGAGACTAACGAACAGCAATTCATTTTTATATATATATAGATAGAAAGAAGATAGATAGCATGGTTATAACAGTTTAAGCAAATATAAATTATCTCACATACTAAACAAGCTGTTATTAGGCAACGTTAAGCAATGAAAAATTCGAAAGTGCAATTGGAAAAGCAACAGTCGTGATATTAGTCTAGAAATAATGAAAGCTTCGATCGATTATTACGAACGAGTACTTGTTTTTAATCGTATAACTGAACATAAAGGGTGGCGAGGCGCGGAGGCTAGCGAGGCACCGCAGTCCACGGGAGAAAGTGTGCACGCCCTGTTATGGCGGTATTTCTCATTCCTTCACCAATTCACAGGGTTTTCACTTACACAACGTGTAAATCTGTCGCCTCGGTACAGGAAATACACCAATAATTTCTCACAACTGTAAATTATTAATGACAGTATAGATTTGATAATATCTATAGTCGCCGTCCGGACAGCGCCTCGCCACTTCAATAGGCCATTATACCCTTATAAAATAATATATCTACGCACGTAAAGTGTTAAGGTAGAAATAAACTACAGCCATAACACATTAATAAATAAATAAATAAAAAAATAAATAAATATTTACTAACAATCACGCCACGTTAACTGGTCCCGTGATAAGTTCGTAAAGAACTTGTGTTACAGGTACCAGATAACGGAAATAAATGTAAGATTTTTATTATATACATACATATATTTAATATACATCCATAACCCTGGAAAAGACTTTATATTTATCATACAAATATCTTCCCCTGGCGGGATTCGAACCCGCAACCCCCTTGTGTAGTGACCATGTCACTTACCACTACACCAGACGGCCGTTAATGTTATTGGAAATGTTACTTTGAAACAATTAAAGCCAAGAAATAAAGGGTCAAGTTTATTTCTTAAATACAGTTAATCTATAAAACAATCTTTCATTATATCTGCTTAATAAATTGTGTTTATTGTATATTAATTTTACGATCTAAATCTAAATTTGAAGATTTAATCTAGATTTATTATTATAATCAAATTCAATACTATGCAGCATTAAAATGTGTCGTTTCATTACGATGAAGAATTATATCTTTAATATGAATAATCTAGTAAAGAGTTACCAACATCCACTTTTTGTCTTTCATATTTCTCGACTGTTAAATGTAGATAAAAAAAACTATGGCTTAACCTACAAGGTCTTCTAGAACCACTCAAATTACATCATTATTTTTACACATCCAATTCAATCATACTGAATCTCCACTGTTAATCAAAACGTTAATAAAATTATGTCTCTTTACTATTTGCGACACATAGTTCGAGCACCATATAAATCTTCTCAACTGATTTTGGTGTTTATTATTATTATTTTAGAAGTTTATAAGACTTAAATCTGCTTAAATATAAAAATACGTCTTATATCGCTAGGATGACGGTAGAAAACGATAGAGCCACACGTTAACACAAACTTTATACATAAACCATTAGATGATGAGCTGCCATAAATACATTCAAATTATTAACGATTTCCTAATTTAACATACTATAATTTTTTGGACATGCCTCCCGGCGAGGAAATGACTCCATAGAGCGCCTTGTCGTTCAGGGCAAAGTAGAAGGCACCAGACCGCGTGGAAGGGTACCCATGCGATGGACCGACCAGATCAAGTCGGCAGTTGGCGGTTGTTTGCATGAGTGCACCAGGCTCACCACAAACCGGGAGGAGTGGCGATTGCTCGTGAGGCGCATAACATCTGCCCACAACAATGATGCTGGATGACGACCACGACCGCTCTGACAAGAGTGATACGACATACATACATACTGTGGGACTCAGCTAGTAACCATCTAAAAACCTTACAACATGAAGATTGGACTTATTTCTACAGAGTAAATTAATTCTCAATGGAGGTTCACACAGAAAATATGAAGGATAGAGTTAGAATTGCAGTTAACCATTACTATGGAAAGCAAGGTGTGGTGCGCATCAACATAAGAGTTTGACCTCAGCGAGGCGCGCGCTGCAAGGTCACGAACACGCGTGCGCCTCAGTCGTGACCCGCTCGCGCGTCCAACGCTTAGCTTCTAAATAAGTCCTTCGAATAACCTACCATAAAGCTTATAATCCCTTGAACTAAAACGAGACTGTACCTCATCGATATTTTCTCAAATCTATCCCAGCTCAAAGCGTTCACAAATCACACGACAAGTGCTATCAAAGCTTTTTTTAAATTATGTTCTCCAGAAAAACATTTAAACTTAAGTTCATATTTCATCTATGACGTCATTCATGTACAAAAGAGGCCCGGCATCTAATGCAGACGTGCGTGAGGTACAGATAAGTTAATTTAATATGCTGCCCGATATATTTTTTAAATGAATCGTCGCGATTCAGATTTGAATTAGCTTTTGTACTTGTTAAAACTCTGTCTTAGGTTAATACTTTTCCGTGCCTTACAAAATGAGTCATTGCGAACCTACACTAAATTGCCAAGCGCTGAGATCATACTTAGACAAATTTAAGAGGCGATAAAATTTCACATGCTAACAATATTATGCCACTAGAATATGAAGCATAATTACTGTAAAATTAACCTTTCAGTGTTAATACTGTTCAATAAATATCACTAAAATCTTACAATCCTTCCGACTATGTTAGTTACCTTGGTTTTTCTGCTAATCTCCTCATTCCTGATACGATATCACAGGGAAACTCTGAGCATAGCCCTCTTCATTGCTCTTGTGTGACTTTGAGCCTTCTGATAAGGCCCATGGTCAGCGACCACGTCTCACTGCCGTATGTCATCACTGGCAACACACGTCACGTCATAGACTCTCGTCTTGAGACATTGCAGTATTTGGGCTAAGGAGATTATCAAATGAAAAGAAAAAAAGAGAAATGGAACGCTGTGCTAAATTCATAGACAATGCCAAAAATAAATAAAATTAGAACACTACGCTATTATCTAGACTTTTATCAACTCCTGTAACTGGCATTAAATCATTTAAACTGTACTTATAGTTATTTTTATATAATTCTATTAAACCTACTTTAAGGTTCTTAGACTGGCAACACTAAAGCAGTAATTATTGGATGATGCCGAACGATCAACACAATCTTAAATATTCTTGAACGTTTTTTTTTTTAAAAACAATTAGTAATAATTTTGTTACTTTGGAAGATTTTCGACGCACATTTTTAATTACAAGGAAACGTTTTCGCAGCCTCGAATACCGGAACAAAAACAAACGGAACAATGAAGCAAGCATGTGCCGCCTGAACGTTGCGCGTATCAGAGGCCATGAACTCGGTCTCATCGCGAGACATACACGCCGAGCAAAATTATTGTGCGACCACAACTCGCGACCGTCACTAATAATACCTCGTGCAATTACGTTCATTCTGTACTCGTCATAAGGTGCCATCGACTAGCTTAATTGCCCTGATTGAGCGCGCTATTTCGAAAATTGGACGATAAGTAACTCTTAATTTACTGATGATAGGACCTCTTGTGAGTCCGCGAAGGTAGGTACCACCACCCGGCCTATTTCTGCCGTGAAGCAGTAATGCGTTTCGGTTTGAAAGATGGGGTAGCCGTTGTATACTGAGATCTTAGAACTTATATCTCAAGGTGGGTGGCGCATTTACGTTGTAGATGTCTATGGACTCAAGTAACCACTTAACACTAGGTGGGCTGTGAGCTCGTCCATCCATCTAAGCAATAAAAATAATAATAATAATAATTTTCTCGATAATTTGTTTGTCTCTTAATAAGCGAACAATCGAGGAGCAGTTAAGAGTAACGGTTGACGATTGTGCCATATTCGTCAGACGTAGGACTAGGGAATGGAATACATTATTCACGGGGATCATTTACATCGCGACGCGACGGACGTGGTGGATCGCAACTCCATGTTTGTGTACGGAGGCGCGTACGGAACCCACTCGGTCTCAAAAAAAACACTCCATATCGATCCTTAGGATTTTCTTTTTTTAATGCCCTCCAAGTATTCGCTTAATGATCGGAGACAACGTCCATAGACTGCATTCAATTCAAAAGATAAGAAAGCTTATTAGGTTGAACAAAAAGCTTTTGTTTATTTAATGACGCTACTAAAGAATCAGTCTTATCTGGCTTAAAAAAAAACTTTGTTTTGATTATTTCCGAACGCTTAAGAAACTTACAATAGTTTTCATAGAGGTACCGAAATTCACATTCATCAAAAAAATGTACGATAATAATATGTACAGTGTATGTACCTCGTGCAACAGTTTTATTCATCATTACTTATTTCCATATTGTTAGTATTCAATCAAGTTGCGTTTAGTTGCTTACTATTGAAACGAATCTAATGTGACAGTCACGTTTATCGCCAGTATTGTTGATTTGATTGTAAAATTACGTGTTCACAAAATGAAATAAGGGCAGGAGGTAATTTTTCGGAATGTCATAAAATCGTTTATTACTTTATGTAAACTTAAATTTATCAATCATGTTTTCTGATATTATTTGTATAATGACTAATATAATGACTAGTACTGAATAATACAAATTAAATTTGATTTTTATTTCATAATGTACAATATATTTGTGTATCAATCAATATCCAGATTACGTACGTACGATTACGTAATACATATTATATACATATACTAACACCTGAGAAAATTATAATTATTACAATAGGTGCACTTTAGTATAAGTATTTTATATTTTACGTAAACACAAAAAGATCTGTACAGATAAACTTATTGTTATATGCATTGTCTTTTAGTCGACCTTAAAGCTATGCAGAAACAGAACGTGGTAAGTCCAAAAAACCTAATTAACCAATACTCAGCCTAGCATACAGTTGAAACTTATACCTTAAGACTCTGCATTATACTGTTAATCACATAGAAATACTTAAATAAAATTGATGGGCTCATATAAACATCTTGACACAAATTTACATTAATATCATTATTTTCGTGTAATGTGAAATACTAAATAAGAAGGGGAAGAGGGAGCTTAATTAAAACAAAGTACTCGCTTCTCTTTGTTGTCTACGTTCACGAATAGGGAACTAGAGAGGTTTCACATGTTCATGAACAAATATTGGAGACTAATCGAACTGAATCATTCTGAAGTCGATATTTGAAGAGATCTGCAGTGAAACCATAGTGGCAGTTGTCAATGTATTCATTGAATAAAAAAATCTTCCTAGTCAATCCGCTACAGCAACCTAAAAATGAATTTTAAAAATACTATATTCTTAATTTAATGAGAAAATTCACTCAATGTTTTTAATATGAGTAGAATATCGATTAAAATCGATAATTAGATCGATATCCGAATATATTCGTATGAGACGTTTGCGTGAGTGAGAGGCACGCCCTTGCATCGGTCCTTGCCACAATGTCGCCGAAGTTCGGACGCTGGCACCCTGCACGGCTTAACACAACACCAAGAGAACGTATAACCTTACAGTCCTTATTTACACCGGCTTTAAAATTGCAAAGCATTTCAATAAATTTACAATGAAAGGTATTTTATGTGAATCGTTGACGTCCGGATTCGAGATACCGACCGTTTTATGGACAGACGGACTTCGTTTTCAGAGCGATTTATTTTTATATTTTGTGTCGTTTCGTGTAAGGAACCTGTTGTTATTATATGCAATATTTTACGGCTCGCTTTATTGATGAATAACAAACCTGCATAATGTGAATTTTTGTTTTTTTACTTCACCAAAAGAAAACGAAAACCAAAATAAACAGTATGTGCAATATACCGAGTACACGAAACGTTCCTGGAAACTTAAAAAGAAACAGTGATCTTAAGTTCATGACCCCAACTTAAAACCATATATAAAAATTACATATACCAATGCATTACCCGTAACGTAACAAATATAATATCATCTCATATCATTGTGCTGTCTCGAAGAAACGCAGGAACGGCGTCTACTTATTGAATTTACTTTACATCGAAGTACTTACAGCGAGTTCACGAAAATTTAACGGCGCATTAGAATAATAAAAACACGTGTGGCACTCGATGACTGACGCGGTAAAGTTATTGCATAGCATATTTTATCAACTTATGCAATTATAATTAGACAATAATAATTTAATATTAAAACAATAATAAAATAAGACCACGATATGTTTATATTAACAAAAGCAAAATATTAACTGTCCCCTTCACACTCATAAGCTAGACAGAGCGAGAGAGAGATGGGCAGATTTTCATGATGCGTATGCAGTGCGACGTCACGCCACGCGCTTATTCACAAACACTACACAAGCGCAACGTGTGAATGCGTTGAACGCGAGGTGGAGTGGAGGGTGTTAGGTTTTATTTTCGTTATGGAATTTCTTGATTCGGTCGCCGCGCTCAGAGCCCGCGATAAAAGCTATGCAAAAGAGAATTCCAATTATCAATATACTAGAGCCACATGGATTTGATGATTATGATTTTTTCAGTATTTTATGTAAATAGTGAGTATGTAAATCTTTGAACGAGCAATTCCTTTGTCTTTATTTAAACATATTTCGTGCATCTCGAAAACGGCTCTAACGATATCGCTCAATTTGTATTTCTAAATATGTACTTAAAATAAGGTATGGTTTTTAAGTTTATTTATTTTTTAGAAAACAACTCAATTTTACGCAAAATGAGGAAAATTGTGAACGACATAAAATGCAGATATTCTCAGTGACCTTTTTTGCATACTATAGACTTTGACCAATAAAGATAATGACGACTAATTATTACCACTTCATATATAAAATATATTAAAAAAAAACACCGAAAATCATAAAACTCATGAAAAAATATTTTCCAAAAAAAAATTTTATAGAACTTTAGACAAGTACACAAAAACATTAAAAGTTCCGTACAGCACTATCTACATTAACAACATTTGTTACATTTGATCTTTAATGAATTACAAACATATCGTAGATACGATACATGTAAAAATATCTAATGGAACATATTTATTATGAATCAATATGAGATTATCGTTTATTTACGGTTTGGGCTTAACATAACATGTGCAGGAGAAAACAAGGCTATTTCTCTAAGTTCGGTATTAATGTGCTTAATAAGCGCAATTTATAGCCCTAATCTGTAATTTTGATGTTGGAATAACTTGCATTAATGTTTAGAATATTATCGGAAAGATTTAAATTTTAAACTACATGATCAAGGAAAAAACACCTTTGATTATTATCATAAAGATCATAAATAAATATTCACAATCTAATCATCAGTGTGGAATTCTGTTATTGTGAAGATGAAACCCCAAATTAAAGTACAAGTTCTGAAGATACTGTTTGTTGCTTCTGTTTACAAAAATAAGTCAACGTTAATAAATAATTTTAATAAAAAATTGACGGCACTTAGCACAAATCTGAATAACTTCACAACTAACATCTTAGTCATACATGACAAAGAAAACTGTATAGTACTTGAAACATCGAAAATTATAAAATGAAAATAATAAACGTGATATCAAACTGTCAGAGTCAAGCTTCGTCAGAGCACTTCCCATGGAACATACGCAGACCTAGAGGTTCCAAATGATCCGTAAGAATGGGACCATCGACAATCCGAACGGCCCTCTTCTGTTTGGAGTCAAATGGTAGTAGCTAGTATTTGGGAGCCCCGGCCCAGAGATAGGAGCAGTACTCCACGTGAGACTGTGCTTTATAAAGCAAAAGTCTCTATCCAGGCGTGAAGTGCCGCTTCGCTCTGTTGAGGACTCTCAGCATTTTTGACGCCAACTTCACTTTGCCTCCAAATGACTCCGAAATTGGACATCGCTCGAAACATCGATCCCAAGTATCCCAATACTCGCGGAAGGTTGCAGGGATCCTCCTTGGAATTGCTCTTTGGAATTGCTCTTTTCTCTTTAGAGGATTTAAACAAAAGCTTTTTTTAAAAAAAACATACAATGGTTGTTATACAATATATTACACGCAATGCAACACAAATAATAATCAACGGACGTGACAGGTCAGGGATCTCAGGCGAAGTGGAGGGCGTCGGCCAGATTTTAAATTTTCATAATGAACAATAGTTTTCTAATTTATTCTAAAAGTCCGAGACAGCCCCAACTCATTTTTACTACGGGCTTCTTCGTATTAGATTGCTGGTTCTAATATAGGAATTTCGAAATACTTTTTATGATGATTTGTTTTAGTAGCTTAGTATTTAGTTTCGCTTCGTCTTTGAGAAATAATGAATACTTTATGAAGAGAAATAATACAACTTTTTAGAAATATAGACCACGGATTCACTCTTGGTGCTTTTAGGACCATCAAACACCGATCAGCGTCCTTGTCGAACTCGTCGATTACAACGAAAAGTTCGATGAGCGACTAACCCATAGACACCAACGCCCAATGAGTTTCTCGCCTGATCTTCTCAGTGAGTCGCGATTCCGATCCGGTGGTAGATTCTGCGAAGCGCTGCTCTTGCCCTAGGTTGGGCCCATGAGCTCAACTACCCGTCCGCGCGTAGCTGGAATAGCCTCTTAAGCTACCATACTTGAGACTAACTATACTTGAGACCTTAGAACTTGTATCTCAAGGTGGGTGGCGCATTTACGTTGTGGGCTCCAGTAACCACTTAACACCAGGTGGGCTGTGAGCTCGTCCACCCACCTAAGCAATAAAAAAAAAAAAAGAATAGGTAGAAATAAAAAAATTACAGACGTTGTATCGTATTAATTGTTAATTAATGAGTGACGTAATTTTTTTCATTTTCGAAAGCTTATTTCTGTCAATGACACCTGCCTGGCAAACCAAACAAGCAACATTATTCGGATGCTAACGTTTTATTTTTATTGGCTTATTTCTACAGTCGAGCTTAAAGCCGAACTGAATTGGCCATTGGATATAGATCAATCATTCATAAAAAGAATTATTATTTTTAAGGATTTTAGTTTATAATCAGACTTTATAAGCAAAATTAATAAATAATCGGAATACAAATCGCTCACGGTCATCTAGCCCCATACTAGAACTAACTTATTTCTTCATCGTAGAATTTATTCGTGAACACGAACTAGCTACATAATAATATACCTGTAACAGGATCCACCCACGCACCGGGCGTTTTATCTATACGACGAACGCTTCAAATCATAATAAATCCTATTTCTGATGAATTAACAATGTTTTTCCACTACCACTTTGGTATACCACTTTTCTGTTTTCAGAACTTATCTAAAATGTTTTAGTAAAATTGCTTGGACATTTGTAATAATATTACTTTTCAACAAAATTAACAGTCTGGACGAAATTTGCTTCCTTTCTCTATTAACTATCACATTCACTATATAATCACAGATATGGAATAAGAAGAAAGTCACTAGCCGTCTTAATGACCTGCCATTGTTTTCTGTATTAAACTGCTTTAAAACACTAACAGAAGTGTATCTGTTCTTTTAAGGCATTACTCAAAAATGCGATGAACTTTTGTAAGCAAATACCTAAATGCGTTGTGTTGTAAGGCATATGATTCTAAATCACAAATTTTCTTTGTTTGCATGTTCAAACAACACATACAAAATACACTAAAAAATCCAAAAAACATGCACATACAGAAATTTATATCGTTATAATTATATATGTATTATGAATAATGAATAATGGCAAAGTGACTGGTCTTATAATATCGATTTTTCTAAACATATCGATGTTTTTAATAATAAATCCTCGCGTGTTTAAAAATATGTGATTAGCTTTTAACTGGTACGAAATCTCATTAAGACCAATATAAGTAGAGCTCCCATTTTAAGGACATTCATATTATTAGTTTCAAAATTAACATAGGTAGAGCCACGGGATACAGATAATTAGCACGACAATAAAATAACAACAACTCAAAGATATAAACAATTAATTGGCGTTGTGTTAGCAATGTCAATGACGTCTGGTTCTCAATTTTCATACCATTATTTTATAATTTACACTTAGATTCGTCGCCTTATTGTTTAGTACCCCTCAATGTGCTAGTGTACAATGACAATTAGCAACTCCCTATATAACGTATGTGAATACTTTATGAAGAATTTTGTCTTGAAACGTTCCGACAACAAAAAACACATTTTACTGTCTTAAACAATTTGTATTTAATGTTTATTACAAAGTCAGGCCGAATGTACTGACTTGGTGGTACAGTACCTAACGCTTCTGACTGCTGGGACCGAGAGCCGTGGATACGATTCCCAGATCGGGCAAACATTCATGTGATGAAGATTTTTTTTTTCTTTCCTTGGATGTTTAATATCTATATATGTTTTAATTTTAATGGATATATATATATATGTATGTATTTATATTAATATCTGATTCTCATAATACAGGGAATCCTAATTTGGGCCCCGACGATCGAGCGTAATTTATCCCGGGTCATATTATTTTTATTATTATATTACATTTTTTTGAATACATTTACACTCTACTTACCTATCATCTACCTGTACTAATTCTATCCTGACTTTAATTTATAACATAACCATGGCACTGCTTTCTATCATCACCTATGTCTATAAATTCTAGTTACTATTATTAACAGGTCAATGTCGTGTTTTATTTATCAATTTAGGTAATGTAAAATAATAATACTATTTAAATAAAGAAATATGTGTCATGTGTGTGTGAATCAAATTAGTGAACTATATTGCATCCGTAGTTACAGACCACATTAAATGAATGAATATGAAATTTAAATTCGCAGATCTTATCATAATGTAAGAGATAAATTTATTTAATAATTTAAAAAGTTTATGGTATAATCTGAGAAGTTCAATTTCATCCAAACGAAGATGCAAATGAAGTTAGGGGGGTATCTTGAAGTGAAAATTACGATGAAAGATTCCGTTATATAGATAAATAGATGCAGGTCAAGCTAATAAATGTGTGTTAATAAAACATTAATTATTTTTTATTCCAATAACATATTGATTATTAGGTATGTCAACTTTTTAGGTTTATCGAGGTACCTACATGTTATTTCACATATTATACAGTCGTGGTCAACTAATTAGGGACATTCAAGATAGTGAAGGGCTATAACCGGTTATGTACATTTAAATATAAAACCCTATTGATTTCTCAGCACCTATTATTTGCATAATGTGGTCCGATTATTATGCTATAAATGGCTGTAAATAAAAGATTTAATAAATAGAAAAAGTATTTAATATCAAAGATTAAACATGTATTAAATATTAAGGTACAATTCTGTAGTGGACATTTAATTAAGGACAGTAAAGTATAATGAAAAATACAGTTACACAAAACTTATAATCTTCAGTGTTATAATATCTTTAACAGCTCATTTTATTACGTGTAAAATCAGTACCCAGTAGCAAAACCTTTGTTAGTAATTACCGCTTGACACCCATGTGGCATAGACATTATCAGTTTCTGACATGTTTCGACAGGAATGTTTGCCCATGCCTCACAAAAAGCTTCATAAAGTTCATCCAAATTTGTATTACGATAAGTGGTAAGTTTTTTCTTGATTTCGTGCCAAAGGTGCTCAATCGAGTTGAGGTCCGGGCTATTTGCTGGCCAATCTAGCACCGATACAAACTGACTGGTAAGAAACGACTTGACTGAATGGGCGGTATGTTTCGGGTCGTTATCCTGCTGAAACGTCCATATAATAGGGAGATGCTCCTCAGCATAGGGAAGCATAGTTTCTTCCAATATTGCCTTGTATTGATGTTGGTCTAAGTTACCCTGAACTTTTCTCACAGGTCCCACTCCACGTCCAGAAAATGAACCCCATATTTTAATGTTTCCACCCCCATGTTTCACCTGTTTTTTTGTGAATCTTGGATTCATTTCCGCTTTTACAGGACGCCGTACATATTGCCTTCCATCTGAAGAAATCAAATTAACCTTGGTCTCGTCAGAGAAAAGTACATGTTGCCATTGGGCGTAGGTTCAATGTCCATATTTACGTGCAAATGCCAAACGAGCATTTCTATGTTCTTTCTTCAACAACGGTACTTTGCGAGCCACTCTTCCGAACAACCCTGCTTCTACCAAACGTCGTCGAACGGTCCTCGCAGACACACCGGCTCTTTCGTTTGCCCCAAACACTTCGTGTTTAATTAAAATAGAGCCTAGAAACGGATCTTTCTTAGCTAACCTGGTTATCATTCTATCTTCTTGCGGAGTCGTTTTTCTCGATATTTTTGTTCTGGACACATTTAAAGCTGTGTTATAGCGCTTGAAATGTTGCACTAATGCAGTGCAACATTTCAAGCGCTATATACACAGCATACCATAGTTTTTGAACAATTTAAATGTTGTGCTATCCTTCGATATGACCAACCACGCTCGACAAACCTCATGATAATTTTTCGTAGTGTTGGATCGCAACTTTTATTTTTGCCCATTTTTCTTCAAAATAATTCTCAAAACTTAAAATAAAAAATCTGGATTGCCGCCAAAACGACCACTAAACAATAAGAAAAGAAACAAAAAAGTATTAAAATTCAAATTTTGAAATTAGAATGCAATACCTCAGTGTCCCTAATTAAATGGCCAGCCAGCATTCTTTGAACCAATAGCACTATGATATTGTATCAGATATACTGTAAAGAGGTTTAATGTTTAAGAAGTTGTTATTGTTTGTATAATCGCGCACATAAATGACTAATTACACTTACATCTAAAAGATATGGAATATTGCTAAGACTCGTTGGAAAATAAAAAAAATATTCACAATTTGGCTTAACTAGAGATTGTCCCTAATTAGTTGACCACGACTGTATATTCATATCAAGGGACTCCTAAGACTACTTGATACTGTTGGACGCAATACAAATAGTAAAACGGGTAACAGAATTCGTGAACTATAGAGTTCTGTCTTCGGACCACAGACTATAAACCTTTCTTTTTTCCTACCTATGCTCATAGCCTTGAGAGGCTATCTCAGCTTTTCCTTGACGTGTAGGTGAGCTCATGGGGCTCAAACCGGGTGTGTTGCTAACACTGGCGATAGCAAGAGCAGTACTTCGCTGAATCTACCACCGGATCGGAAATGCGACCCACTGAGAAGATCCGACGAGAAACTCAGTGGGCTCTGACTATAAAACCACAATGTCTCATTCTAGCTTCAGTAGACTCGCGGAAACATGCGGAAATTACCCGAAACTAGAGCCAGACTCATACGAAGATTCTTAGGGCTCCTCTCTGATAGCTGGATCGGCCTAGTATACACATAGATGTTTAAATCAATGAAAAGCGTAAAAGCACTGAACAGCGCCATCGCCCCGCAACTATCACTAAGTACAGCCCATTCAAATGGTATTGAACTAAACTACATTGTCTACTAAAAAAAAACTCAAAAACTACTCTCAACATATATCCATCCGGCCATAATCATATAATTGAACTGAATCGTGAATATATGTACCCATATATTATTATAATGCCAAGGTGTATAACGAATCAAGTTAATAAAAACATACACTCTTATACTTATATGGTAAAGCTAGCCTTGTTGACGTTCGATTCTCTCAGTCCAACAGATCAATACCACATACCCTGTCCTTATCTCACTAATAAGCCACAATACATACGAACTCGACGAACACACAACGCACGCACACATCGAGAATGTATCGTCGTGTGCGTGTCTCGATGTCAATGTGATGAATAAACAGTTTCTCCGATTTTACGATTCAATGATCATAGATATGTATCTGCGGGAAGCTGAGTGATTTTGAAACATTAAAGTGGTTTTGAAAGAGACTAAAATTAATGAAACGAGCATGTGAATGATTAAATTACGTATCTCAGTGTGTTTTATTGTATTATACGTGAATATCGATGTCGCCTACGATGTTACAAACAAAATATAAAAAAATTGAAAATATATTTTAAAAAAAAACCGTTTTACTTGCTTAATTCAAATCATATCAAATTTGTGATAAATGCTCTATTTCCTTACTCGACAACTCTAACGAGAGAGAGCTCGTATTACAGAAAAGTCCAGATTATACTCAATAGACTCTAAAAAATTCGTTTAACATATTTTCATTAATAAATCATAATTACTATATAAGTAAACAATAGACAAACTATTTTTCAACAAGAAAAAAAACTGTCTCTATATACATACGTATTTCCTAACTCAAGTAATGTAGAGGATACCAAATGTCTAAACTCGTAAAGTGCTAGTTCACAATTTTAATTAGTCATTAGCCTTCACAATTATAGTATCGCAACACCGTGGACAATTTACCAAGAAAAATGTACGCTATAATTCAAATTTATATAAATTCAAATCACACATTCGCATAGCATTCGTTCAGAGGTGGAATTGTATCGTTGTAACGATCGATCAATATCAAATACGAATATGCATTTTGTCTGCACTACAGGAGGTCACTGTGGAGGTCACTGTAGAGGTCACGTTGAATATTTCGAACTTATGATTTTGCCAGTATAGTATTACGGATGATAATCGGTACAATCCGTGACGTAAAACACTTTTATGGTCTAATTTAACGTTTTGTAAAATATAAATGTAAAATAAAAATATAAATATACTAGCTTTTGCCCGCGGCTTCGTCCGCGTGGAAATAGTTCACAAATAATGCTTTATTTAGAACAACTTTGACTAGCATAAAAAACGTTATAGTGAGCCAACCTTAACTTATAGACATATGCAGTCGAGGACTTTTTTTAGATCTTTTAAAGGGGAACAATTCAGTCATACATAATTTTAGCGAAACTTTAACCGTTTCTGCAGCGCACACAGCGGAAACTCTCAAAAAGGAAAAAAAAAACGATTTTGAAACATTTTGTATTGGTGCTCCACTTGCATTGGTGTTAGCGTGATGTTATATAGCCTATAGCGTTCCTTGACAAATGGGATATCTAACACTGAAAGAATTTTTCAAATCGGACCAGTAGTTCCTGAGATTAGCGCGTTCAAACAAACTCTTCAGCTTTATAATATTATAATTATAGATTTACAATATACTTTTTACGTGATTAATACACGTGAGATTAAAAGTATAAAATTGCCATAGTTCAATATAATATTATTAGTTATTATTTTCTTTTGTAATAACATCCAAATGTATTTTTAGCTATAAATTGATGGCGTGGCTTCTGAAAGCGCAAAAACTAAAACTATTTTTTTATGTCGAAATTCCTAAAATGTGTCCAGAAATGCGACCGCAAGCAATGTAATATAAAAATATGTACATATAATTTCCAAATGAAATCTGAAATTGATCAGAATTAATTCAGTACCTATTTTTCTTTTGTTTGTCTACTGATTCTGTTATTCTTTTTCGGAGCGATTGATGAGCTTTAGCGCTTTCAAATAAAAAAATAATAGAAACACTTTATTTTTCACCATCACAAGACAAATTTTAAATTAAATAATAAGGAGAAAATGTAAAACATCAACTGAATCTAAATCTTGAGGTGCTAGTGATTATGGTCGAAATTCAATCATTGGACCAACCCTAGTTTATACAAATATCAATTAGTTCCAAACCCAGCTTTCGTTTTGAGTTCATTCGGTTTTATTCACGAATAAATCAAATGGTTTTGATAGATTTAAATTTACATACTTTCTAATAAAAATTTTGAGTTTTACTTTGTGGGAGTTTCAAAATAAATACAAAACAATCAAATTGTGTAGAATCAAACAGGTTTTCTTTCTTTATTAATAATAGCATTTTGTATCATTATAAATATGATAAAAATTATTATACAAAATAATCTATCTATATATATATAAATGAATTGCTGTTCGTCAGTCTCGCTAAAACTCGAGAACGGCTGGACCGATTTGGCTAATTTTGGTCTTGAATTATTTGTGGAAGTTCAGAGAAGGTTTAAAACGTAGATAAATATGAAAATGCTTGGAATTAAATAAAAATAACAATTTTGTTTTTCCTTTGATGTATTTATTCGTATTATGTAAGTTTATTTTATACAAAAGTTTAAGTCTTTTGTTTATCGATTGAGGCACTACGAAGTCTGCCGGGTCATCTTAAATTTTCATTTTTTTAGTTAGGTTTGTGTGATTTCTTGTTAGGTAATAAGTATGTAAAGATTTTTTAAGTTATCTACAGCTCCATAAAACAATCATGGTCCGAGTACACAAACGCTCAGACAGGACAGATAGACAGAAAGTTGTTGAAACTAATTACGACTTTACATAAACAAGTTTTAAGAAAACGCTCCAAAAAGCATAACGACCAAAAAGAGTAGAGAAGAAGTATTAATAATCTTAAAAATTTTAAAAATGTGGTCGAAAATGTAAATGCTACTAAAATTTTTGCATATTTTAGGCGTAGTTCTTTTTAGATAAAAGAATAAATATATTACTGAAGCGAAAAACATTTAGGTGCTAATACATTTTTAATGAAAAAAGTGTACTCATTATACTATGACAAAATATATATTAACAAACACAAATCTGACAAGCGGGCTTCTAATTAGAAAACCAATAAGCATTTACGCTTGGCTCACCGATACCTCTAGCAATAAAATTTCCATTTTGGGAAAGATTCTCTTACGCTCTGTCAGTACCCGATTTTTCAGTAAGAATGCGTAGACCATTGAAACAATCTCTGCAATATTCATGTCATTGCTATATGAACTTTTCGTTCTATAAAGTTTATATTTCGTGAACCCGCAACGTAAGGCGAAACTGAACGGCATACACCTCTGTTCCACGTCACGTAAGGTCATTGACCCCACACGTCACCTCGTTGCGAATTGAGTTCAATTATTCGGAGAGCAAAAAACGCTATTTAAAATCTACATAAGTATGATGTTACCTTTCTTCATTTTCGGGATCTTGTCCCGGAGAGGCTCGACGCAAGAGCCCTGAAATTATTACTAATAAGTTTCAGATGAACATTGCGCCCTGATAGAGGTGACTGAAAGAGGCCGCTAGGCGCGCTATTAACATTTAAATTACTACCAGTTCATTTGACTCAGTGACAGAAAAACTAAGTGCACGTATCACCAAAAATTATAAATTTTATTTCAAGTAGACCCGCAGGCTATCTCTCTCACCTCCCTACCTCATCCGGGTTCTGACCTCGGAGGGGATCGGACGTCGGGTGTAAGAGTGCAGGGGAGTCGTTTAGTGGGTGGGCCCTAAAATCTTTGGGCCCGCGGTCTGCTCACAACACTATGCAGATCGTAGAGTCTCACATACCCTGTGCACCCCTTTTGCGCGGGGACCTCGTAAGAGGTTCGGCCCCCTACCCGAAAAAAAAAAGGCTATCTCTTTCATACGCACATACGTCGTGTGGCTACCATACACCATAGACACTTTAAGCATGAGGTTGATGTTTCAATCTAATTATAGCAACAATAAAGCGTCCAAATCATAATAAGCAGAAAAATAACGCTGGCCTATGAGTGCTCGTAACATGCCTTACTGCTATTTAAAGTCCAATGCTTCCTCATTAACTCTGCCAATGCTGGTCCCAGGCCCAGATGAGAAAAGAGGAGGGTTGAGTTGGAGTTCAAATTTTCACAGTCAACGCCGAAGTTCTGACGGCTTTTAATTAGCCGGACCCAAATAAGGCTTCAGCGGCCTCGAAGAACTAAATCTCTTCCAAGAGCACTGCCGTGGAAGGACGCGGGACCGACAAAGCCTCATGAGGCCACGATCCTCAGTATTGAGGATTATCGATGCAAGGAGGAGCCTCATTAAGGAACACTCTCGATACAGCTGAGCCACAAAACACGAGGTAACCCAAAAACAACGTAAAGAAAGTCTCAACTTGTCTATTCTAAGGCTTGCAGCACAAAGGAACTCCGCTCTAAAACAAAAACGTCGCGTATCTCCCTGAATGTAGAACTTCCCTTCGAACGTTTGCTTTCATTTTCGATCTTGTCCTGTTTGATATTAGATATTATTTTAGAAGGACCGATGGCGATGCCCTTGTAACCCTTTGCCTTACGAATCCGAACTTTGATGTAAGATAATAAAGGCCTTTAATGGATTTGCCGTTGTATAGTTGTGGTTGCGACGAATACAAAAAAAAACAACTTGTGTATTTTCAATAATGAGCATGGATAGTCCGGGGATTTGATGTTTTAATTTTTTTTGTTACTGATATATAAATGATGTCTGAATTAAGGTTGCAAAAGTAAAAGACAGTTTGACGTATGGTAGTAAAAGAAAGAGTTCCATGGTCTAATTTATAAGGTCCCCGGCGTACTTATATCGTGTAAATATATACAAATAAAAAATAACTACCTCACATATGTTCACAATGATATGATGAAGAAGATAATGCGAAGAGAAAGAGAAACACATACATACAATGTGGTAACCATCATAGGACCTATCCTATCCAATTCTTTGTAAGATCACGAAGGTAGCTGATGAATGTCTGCCAAGCATTTTTACGTATAGTTCCAGAAATCAGCAATACTAACATCTCTTCTATGTATTAGCTATTGTTCTACTTCAATTATTCTTCTACAGCATTTATTTTGTTTTCTTCTATAGCTTTATATTTTAGTGAGCTGTGCGATTTATTTTAATGGTTCATAAAAATATTAAATACAAAATCATTGTTGAATATGTAGTAATAGTGTTAGTATAAAAAGATAAAACCTCAATTTAAGATTTTACTTAATACCTACAACTTTTTTGTTTTTAATAAGTATACAATTATTTTTTATTTTTGTTTAGGTCGTTATCTCTGAAAAAGGTGCCACATCACTAACGAGTGCTTTGATGGAAGTTTTCGTCGCCATAACCTGACTTTTAGTGTCACCACTCCTAATCCTACACGAATATGAATAAATAATTAAATAAATAACACGCAAATATACTTGTTTATGAAAAATTCACGAATCCATAACTATCCTGCAATGCAGCGCCGTACATCCACAATAAGCTTTCGTGTTAAGAAATTTTATCCCCCGTGGAGATTCAGTCGGACGCTGGCTCTTCGCTGGCTCACGGCGAAGCGTGTATGTGTGGGTGTCACGTGCATGTGTGAAGGTACCTTCAACCTCGCCGTGATGGGAAGTGAACCCTTTACGCGGGGAAACCATTTTTTTATTTGCACTCGGACAGCGGCGTCAGGTAGAAAGGATGATCGTTAATTTTTAAAGGACACACTGAACTTTTCGAGTTCAAAACACGGCTCCGATATTGACAGGGAAACGAGAAACCACGGAACCGTCTATTTATTCTGTCACGAGTGGGTACATTTTGTAGGTGTAACATTTTTTTTGAGTACACTCGGTCACTTATTTTAGGCATCACCTAAAACCGTTACAACGCGGAGTTGTGGTTTAATATCCATAAATTACCGCATCCATAATTAATGTACTGAAGTAGTATTAATTTTTTTTGTGAAAATAAACCCATGATGTAATCGTTCGTATAGTCCCGTGGCGGGGGCCAGGAGCGCGGAGCTCGTTGATGTCTTTTGCTAAGAACTTTAACAGACGCTTTCACGAGTACATTGACTCCGTTCTCCTCGTTCCCTTACATAAGGTTCACATTAAAATAAAAGTGATACACAAGTAAAATTTACAGC
This sequence comes from Bombyx mandarina, assembly GCF_030267445.1. Classification (NCBI taxonomy): domain Eukaryota; kingdom Metazoa; phylum Arthropoda; class Insecta; order Lepidoptera; family Bombycidae; genus Bombyx; species Bombyx mandarina. The sequence goes on along the minus strand of NC_143212.1, from coordinate 8,768,081 downwards.
TTTTGCCCGTTTAAATATTACAGATGTCATATAGTATATGTGTGTTGCGTAATTTAATTTTTATAATTGACAAAAGTACATAATTTAGTGGAGCGAATTTTTAATATGTTTCGGTAAATTTCGTCATACTAATTTAATGTATATAAGCAAGCTTATTTACATAATTTACTTGTGCGCTGGAAAATCACTGAATAGATTAAAACCTGCATCTGTCGCTTTGAATCGACAGACTCTTTTTGTGACAACGCGATCGAGAAACATTAAAATGAAACAAAAACAAAACTTTTGATATTTATACAAAGTGAATGCAACATTTCATGTCCTTGAAATTAAAAATCAAATTAAAGATATATCGCGTGTCACGAGAAGCTGACGTGAATTTATAAAAAAGGCAAACCGCGGGTGAAATTTTCAAAAAAAAAAAAACCACGTACGCCAGCCAAATAATTACATGTACTTAATATTGGTTGAGGCGAGGGCGAGCGATGGTAAGCTCATCTCGAGGGCGCAGAGCCAGCGCGAGGCAATAAAACAAGGCAGCGGAGTGCGGGGGCAGAGGGGCGCAGTCTGTCGTCTCACTCGCAACACGTAAACTACACGCTGTAGCGATATATCTCGAATTAAAACAACTTTCACGGTCTGATCTCACGCATTAAACGTAAAAATTGTTTTA